>NC_056744.1:1815927477-1816047477 GCF_019279795.1 Protopterus annectens
GAAAAACAAGGTAACCCCAAGCTACCATATAGGTGGCAATCCACTAAGCACAGAAGAGGTTATCAGGGACCTGGGGACCCAGGTTGACAGTGGCCTTTCTTTTGACACTCACATTGCTAAAGTGGTTAGAAAGACCTTCTACATTGCCCACCTGATCATGAAGGGATTCACATCCAGATCTAGTGAGGTTATTGTTCCCCTGTACTCTTCACTTATCAGACCAATGATCGAGTACAATGCCCCATTCGGGATGTATCTCACCCGACATCTGCAGCAATTGGAGAGACCCCAAAAGTTCCTCACCAAAAGGATAAAGGGACTCCAAAATCTGTCATATGCTGCCAGATTGAAGAAACTCCAGCTCTATTCAGTTGCATACCGTCTGCTAAGAGGTGACATGTGCCTGACATACAAGGCCATGTCCAACCCGGAATTAATGGACATGCTCCACCTCAAAAATCCAAATCCACCAAAACCACTAGAGCAAGCGACTTAAACCTTAGCACGGATATAAATAGGACGTGCTGGAGGGATAGATTTATCACTCAGAGACTCCCTATGCTGTGGAATAAAATCCCGGTCCATGTGAGGCAGAGCACCTCGCTGACTCTGTTCAAGAGAAATCTAGACCTGTGGATGGGAGATCGTAGGTTTATCCCGGGAATCATCTCTGGGTCACTGCTGGACAGAGGCACAACAAACTAATGGGCACAGTATTTTTTCATATAAGGGGTGGCGTAAGCCACAATAATTTGGGCTAGGCTTATAAATGCCTTAGGGCAGATAGCCTAGTATAAACCTATGAACCTATTTATTCACAAGTACAGGCTGTCTAAACAAGCAGCCATTAGTGAAATGACAGCACCAGATAATGTCCAAGCCCTACAGTGTTTCCTTGGTATGGTTAACTATTTGGACAAGTTTATACCCGACTTCAATGAGTTATCAACACCTTTAAGAGAGCTGATATGCACAAATGTTGCCTGGTAATGGCTGGAACAGCACCAGAGAGTATTTGATAACCTCAAACAGAAAATTGCCAGTCTACCTACATTGAGATACTATGATGTCCACAAATCGGTAATTATTTCCTGTGATGCTTCAAAGTTTGTTCTTGCTGCAGTTATTCTTCAAGAGGGCAGATCAGTAGCCTGTGCATCTAGAACTCTTACCCAAACTGAAATGCAGTATTCTCAGATTGAGAAGGAACGTTTGGCAATTGTGTTCACATGTTCAACATTCCATGATTATATTTATGGCCAAGCTATCCAGATCAAGACTGATCATCAACCTCTAGTCACTATTTTAAAGAAGACCATGCATATAGCTCCAGCAAGACTGCAAAGAATGATGCTCAGATTACAAAAGTACAACTTCAAAATGATCTATACAAAAGGCAAACTTTTTTATCTGGCTGATACCTTATTCAGATCACCCAGAAATATCACAGAAAAGCTTGATGCAGAGAATTTTGACTTTGATGCCATGCAAGTGTGTAATTTTTCTACCACGAGACTTAATGAGTTAAGAGATCATACAAAGACTGAGAGTTTTGCAAAGGCTCAACCATTTCATCAGTGTTGGATGTCGATCAAAGCAATCTTGTGTACCACTAGAAGTGCAACCTTACTTTCCTTACAGAGATGAGATGTTTATAAACGATGGTATTATTTTTAAAAGTCCTAAAGTTGCTGTTCCTACTTCCTTATAACATGAATATATCCAGATTTTGCATCATGGCCACCCAGGATCTGATTCTACCAAAAGAAGAGGGAGTGGACTAGTGTTTTGGCCTTCTCTATTGAAAGACATTGATAAAGTGCTTTCATCTTGCTCAGCATGCAATAGTACTGAACCACATTTGCAAAAAGAGCCACTTCATCTAAGCCACATTCCTGAACTACCTTGGTCAACAGTAGCCACTGACACATTTGAGTGGAACAATCAGCATTACTTAGTGTTAGTAGACTCTTATTCGAACCGGTTTGAGATTGCTTTGCTACTTAGCCTAATGTTCAGTACTGTTATCACTAAGTTAAAATGTCATTTCTCAGTCCATGGTAGTCCACACAAAGTTATCTCTGACAATGGTACCCAGTTTACCAGTCAATTATTTTAGAAATTTGCAAAAAAGTCGGACTTTATCCATATTACTATCAGTCTGGAATACCCGCACTCAAATGGCCTGGCTGAATGTGCCATACAGAGTGTAAAGCAATTGCTAGAGAAATCAAAGCATGACAGTACTGATAGCATCTTGAATTTGCTTAATTTCAGAAATATACCCCTGATGATATCCTTGGCTCACCTGCTCAGAGACTTCTATCTCGGCAAACCAGAACAACCTTGCCTATCAGTTCTAGTTTGTTGGTGCCTAATGCTAAAACACCAGATCAATCAAAGCCCAACTGTTTTAAGAGTCTTTCCTTTCAGAAGACCAGCTATAATAAAATGAGCAGATTTCTTCATCCATTGAAAGAAGGGGAGACAGTGAGCATGCAAATGGTGAAAGGCTTTGATCAAATTGGTCAAGTGAGAAGTATATGTGCCAAGCTGAGATCTTACTTTGTGGAATCTGAAAGTACAGAATACAGGAGTAACAACAGTCATCTTCTTCCTGTATCAGAACCGATATTGCAACATCGTACCTGTGATACACACTCTAGATCTCAGAGCAACCCAATGTTCCTGTTAAAGAATATTTCTCAGTACCTATTCCCATTCCTGATGATGTCCTAGATGTCCCCAAAGTTGAACATTCCTCAAAGACAGTCCCAGTTGATAGACCAAGTTCTAATTTTTATGTCACACAGTGTAAAATACACAGCAACTTGGACATGAGTGTATCCTTTGTGCTTGATTTTGTACACTTACATATCAAAAAATTAGTTCTGTATAATTTGCATGTTAAAAGATAATTTCTGTATAATTGCATGCCAATCAATGTTGTCTTAAGTGTATTAACTATTTCTCAAAGAGGTAGGATGTGGAAAAGAGCATGTGTTGAAACTTTAAGAAGCATTTCCAAGTGCAGGCACGTGCATGTAGATAGTGAGCACGTGTAGGCAGCAGTGTTATTTTGAGAGAACAGCCAGAGTGTTAACATATATGAGTGCAGTAGTCAATCTGTTTATAAGTTTATTTAAGTTTAAGTTACTAAGCCCTAATCCTGATGTGTTTGTACATAATAAAGCTGCTTGAACCAAACCCACAACTGTTCGTCTGTTTTATCCTGACTGGACGAGCAACAGAATTGATGGTTTTGTGAACAGTGAAACCTGGGTTGGGGTGAATATCTTTGCTATTTTTTGAATCGATATTTTACAGAAGGAAGAGTGTGGCCAGTTATATTTTGGTCTTGGTTTGGTATTTGATTGTAAATTTGTACACTTAGTTTTGACATATTTATAGATAAATCAGATATGGTTTGTTTGTAGAGATAGGGTGTTATGGAGAAAGACAGGCTGGGTAAAGACAGGCTGGGTAGATGTTGATATTCATTGTGAGGATTGTTTGAAGTCCTTAGTATTTGAATTAGGTGGATTTGATAATTGGTGATGAAGGCTAGTAGAGATTGGAGGAATAGTAAAATAATCTGAGTTAGGAGCATCTTATTTAACTTAGGTTTTGTCTTTGTTGTAAATTAAGATTAGGAAACATTAGGAGTGTACTGGGGTGGTTGCAGAGATGTGATCTGATAGTTACAGGGGGCAGGGATTAAGACAGTTTGAGAGAGAGTCTTGGGTAATAAACTAGAGTCAGTGTTACTATTGGGAGTAATTCTGTTGATTGTTTTTCTTCTGGAGGAAACTGATGGTATTGGTTTGAGGAATTTATAGGTGGTGCTATGGAAGTATACACGTAGACTCAGAGGGGATGAGTAGGATGAAAACTTGTCAGAGACAGACAAAAAACAATCAGTGACTGAACAGCCACAAATCTACTTAGAGAAAGATAAGTAGAAGGAACATGCAGTTTAAAAGGCTTCTGTGCTAGTAGCTCAAAGTCTTGATTTTGTTGCTCTAGGACACAGTTTTAGTAGGACAGTTAGTCCACTATCATTCTGACCTGACTAATGGTGATCACAGTAAAAAATTACACTTGACTGAACACTGTGTAATGTAAGGAGGTTTCTATGAACTTTTAAATGCAAAGTTCAAAGGCTACCCCAACCCTCACAGACCAGTTAAACAATGAGAAAAAGTAAGTCAGAAAGCTGAAGTACAGTTATGGAAAAATACGGGCTCAAAACTAAAAGTGGTTACACAAGAAGAGAAATAAACTTAAGGAAAGGAGACAGTGGACTGCTAAAAACAATTAATTCAGCGCAATTAAAGGAGAAAGTACCAATGGGACTGCTGTGGTCTAAGGAAATTAAGGTATTATAGTGGACAAAGTTCTTTGCTTTATGCTGCCATAATATTTATAATTTACATAAAAATATAGCCCACTGACTGGTGTTCAAACTGTAGACTTCACTGCTTGTATACATACCTATTTGCTTGCAGGGACACTTTTACAGCAAAATAAAAGCACACTAAAGAAACAGTTGAGTGCACTGAGTCAGTGTTGACTGTGGACAAATACTACCTTAGAACTGAAAGTGGTTTAATAACTGTCTCGGGCAAGAAGAAATAAGAAAGGAAGGGGGGAGACCAAGGGTGAATTCCTTGAAGTCATGCGGTTCCACTAAAGAAAGACAGGAGGATATAAATAATGGGGGTAGCAAGTCTAGAAAAGTGAAGACAATATAAGAGAAAGAATAATCTGAGTAAGAGCAGTGTCAGTAAACATCAGTGTCTGTTAGGAAATAGAGAGTAAAAGCTAACAAGCAGGATGTCAGTGAAGGAGGATTTATAGAACAGAAAGCTAATGCTTACAAACTAGGACACTGAAGGATTTGTCTTCAAACTAGTAACTATGCAGGCTAAAATCACTCAGAAGATTGGATGACCCTAACACTTACTTGAAGAACAAGGGCAGAGGTGGCACACAGTTTGTCCTAAATAAATGGTGGGTGGATTGAGTGGGCTTAGCCTGTCTATTGGATGAGCCTGCTGTGCGTATGCTTTAGGGATGTTTCCAGTGAACTTGATGAAAAAAGAGAAAAAAGGACATGTTCGAAGTTCAGTAGAAATCCAATTAAATTACTATGGGATGAACTATATGCAACAGAACACTGCTTCCAGTGAAAGTAAAGTTTATCTATAATACCCAAGTGGTATATTGTGTCAAATGCCTTGGCCAGATCAAGGTAGGTGGCATGCACTCTTACACTCATCCTTGGCCGTGGTAACCTTCTCAACAAAGACCACCAGATTAAGCAGGCAGGACCTGCCCTGGATGAAGCTTAACTGGGTTGGGCCTAGAGTCTGGAGATGTCCTTTGCTGTTGTTAATCAGCTCCATGATTATCCTTTCCATAGCCTTGAATATGAGGCTAGTCAGACTTATGAGTCTGTAGTTTCCCGGGTCTGTTGATGGTCCCTGGGAGAAAGGGAGTTACTGCCAGCCCAGCTATCTGGAATTTTGTAAATAATTATATGCCATTTGTAAATATCAATAACATACTTGTGTTACAAATGTATTAGAACTATATGTAATGTATATATTAAACTAGGTTTGTACAGACGTGTGTTGAAAAGATATTTTATAACGTGCTTGTGCTTAAAATGTAACCACAGTGTGCCCTACTGGAATAGAACAGAAATGTACATGCACGGTTGTAACTGTTTAAATGCATACTTTAACAGTGGAAACTGGAATACAAGACGCGAACTTCAGAAAAACAGCTGAAATTAAATTACTTTATGACAGCAAGGAGACACTGTGTCTAAAACTATGGAGATTTCTGTATTGTCTTGGAAGTGTTCTATTGTTTTATGACTTCCACCAGTTGCCAAAGATCTGAGGAAAAGCTCTTGTCAATGTATTTTCATGGGTAGATGCTAAATGCTACTAGCTGCCATCAATTGTTGTTTTGGGACTTGGGAACTAGGAATCAGATGACAAGAAATGATATCACCCTGCAAGCTAGCACAGCAGTAATATTTGAGATATTAATTTGAGAGGTCTCTGAGTGAGAGACAGCATTCTGTATTCTGTCTTTGACCTGACAGCAACAACTAGAAAAGATCCATTCACCACATCTGCCTTACTCTTAAGTAAGTTAACTAGCATATAGTAATTCCCTTAGATCCATTCAGAAATACAACAAAGCTTAATTTAGATGTTTTTCTTTATTTATTTGAGACTGTCATGCAATGTTGTTTTCAATATTTCCTGTGAATTTGAACTCTGATGTCACTGTAATTATATACTGAGTATTTTCTTGTTTTTTTTATTATTTATTATTAAACATATTTAAATATTTCATTGTGGCTGATCTTTGTACAGCTATTTAAGTTCTGACAGTACTTGCATATTTATTTGGTGACACTGTGGGCCACTCCTAACAGCCTTGCTCTTGGTTAAACCACCATTTTTATTAATACTAACATTACACAGTAACATTGGACACCCTTTGTTAAGGGTTTTAAAGTAGCTGATAAGGAGTGACTGGTGGTAGTCTGGGCAGAAGGGGGCATAGCTAGTAAACCTGTGCCAGCCTTTCCAAGGTGTGTGTGTGTGTGTGTGTGTGTGTGTGTGTGTGTGTGTGTGTGTGTGTGTGTGTGTGTGTGTCTGTGTGTGTGTGTGTGTGTGTGTGTGTGTGTTTCTTCTGTATCTGCAAAGGGTGTGCAGGGACACAAAGCACTGGTTGGACAGAGAGGGTGCTGGAGGTCTTAGCTTGGTCAGTCAGCTGAGATCTCAACTCTATAGCTGTGCCAGTGGGAAGTCTTACTGGGGATTTGGTGAAAGAGGGAGAAACCAGACCCAGACTGACTGTGGTCTCTGTGTGCTCTTAATGGAAATTGCACTTGATTCAGAGAGCTGCATCTGTAAATACTGTATGTGTACTTGTCATACTCTCATTGTACTTCCCCCACTGTTGTCAGTGGTGAGGATTGAGGCTCCTTGATTACTGGTCCAGTGGTGGGTCATCACAGTCCCCATTTGTGCAGAGGGATGACTGTTGCTGTCCTCCTCTGTACTAGGAAAAAGCCTGTCTGGAGACTGAGGTTAAATAGAGATCTGACTGGGTCTGCTAGTTCATATTTCAAGCTATTTAATAGGCACCCTGGGATTCTGTCACAGCCCATTGATACCACATTTCTAGCTGCAGAGTTCAGTGATGGCCTGATATTTTGTGATGCTAGGGGATATTTAATGGGGAGTGACCAGAGGTGACGGGGAGGTGACATTTTAGCTGAATTTATAAACCAGCAGGTTTGCTATTTCTTCTGGCTGGGTATAGGTTGTGCCATCTATAGCCAACTCAGCACATTGTTGAGTGTTTCTCTTAAGATTTTTGGCATAACTAAAAATGTTTTGGGGTTATCCTTTGCTTAGGAGGCTATTTTAATCTCATATGTAGCTTTTGAAGATTTCACTAGTTCCCTGATTTGCTTGTTGAGACTAATGAGGGATTTGTTTTCTCTGTTGTGCATCCTCCCACTTACTTCTAGACAGGAATTTCTTCCTTCTGTTGCATAGGTTCATAGGTTCATACTAGGCTATCTGCCCTAGGGCATTTATAAGCCTAGCCAGAGTGTGTTTGGCTTTCGCCACCCATTTTAAATTAATTTTGCTATGCCCTTTTTCAAGGTTAGTATACTGTGCCTCTGTCTAACAGTGACACAGAAGTGATACCCGGGGTAAACCTACGATCTCCCATCCACTCATCAAGATTCCTCTTGAAGAGAGTCAGTGAGGAACTCTGCCTAACCTGGACTGGGATTTTATTCCAGAGTGAAGGGAGCCTCTGGGTTATGAATCTGTCCCTCCAGCATGTCCTATTTATTTCAGTGCTGAGGTTCAAGTCTCTCGAGCGTGTAGCTCGATGGGATTTGGATTTTCTGAGGTGCAGCATGTCCCTTAATTCCGGGTTGGACATGGACTTATACGTCAGGCACAGGTCACCTCTGAGCAGGCGGTATGCCACTGAGTAGAGCTGGAGTTTCTTTAACCGGGCAGCATATGGCATCTGTTTGAGCCCTTTGATCCTCTTGGTGAGGTACTTTTGGAGTCTTTCCAGTTGCTGCAGGTGTTTGGTAGGGTACATCCCAAAAGGGGCATTGTACTCGATTATGGGCCTGATGAGGGATGAGTAAAGAGGCACGATGACCTCCCCTAATCTAGATGTGAATCCCTTCATGATTAGGTGGGCTATATAAAATGTTTTTCTAACCACTTTGGCCACGTGGTTGTCAAATGAGAGATTGCTATCAACTTGGGACCCCAGGTCCCTAATTACTTCTTCTGTACTTAATGGATTACCACCTATGTGGTAATTTGTGGGCACTTTGTTTTTGCCAAAGGGGATGACTATACACTTTTTGGCGTTTAGCTTGAGGCCATGGCTCTGGTACCAGTTGTCTGTTTCTATGAGGCCCTTTTGGAGGATGCTTGTGTCGGCTGGAGAGTCAATTATGGCGCCCAGTTTGCAGTCATCTGCGAACTTGGTCAGCCACAGTCCTTCCGTGTTGGCCTGTACCTCCGAGAAATATATACCAAACAACAGAGGTCCCAGGACTGAGCCTTGTGGGACGCCACTTGTAACTGGTTTGGAGTCTGACATGGCTCCAGCAATTCTAACCATGTGGATTCTGTCCTTGAGCCAGTTTGCAACCCATCTAGTGACATAGGGGTTTATATTTAAGCTGGTGAGCTTATCTATAATGCCCAAGTGGGGTATTGTATCGAAGGCTTTTGCGAGGTCCAGATAGGCTGTGTGGACCACCTTCCCTTCGTCAATGGCCTTGGTGACTGTTTCAAAGAAGTCAACCAGGTTTAAGAGGCAGGATCTGCCCTTAACAAAGCCAAACTGGGTAGGATCCAGTGTCTGTAGGTCCCCAATATCTTTATTTATGAGGTCCATGGTGATCCTTTCCATAGCTTTGCAGACCAAGCTAGTCAGGCTTATGGGGCGATAGTTTCCAGGGTCCGATGAGGCACCACCTTTGTGGAGAGGGACCACTGTTGCTGTACGCCACTCTTTGGGTACATATCCTGTAGTAAGGCTGAGATTGAACAGTAGTTTTATGTTTGGGTTTAGCTCTTCTTGGAGTTCATGTAGGATGCAGCCTGGGACACCGTCTGGTCCCATTGATGCTGTGTTTTTTGCTTTGGAGAGGGAAGCTCTCACCTGAGCATCTGAGATGTCAGGGGGGCAGCACTCTGCTGGGATAGATATTTGCCCTTTTGGTGGGGAGGGGGGGGAGTTTGCACTGAACCTGTCAGCTAGAATGTTGGCAATGTCTGTGGGATCAGTGTATTTTTTGTCATTTTGGACTAATTCTGAGCATATCTGGGAATTCCCACCCAGGTTCCTAACATAACTAAAGAAAGCCTTGTGATTATCCTTAGTGTCCTGTGCAATTTTTCTCTCGAAGCTGGCCTTTGACGATTTTATGAGTGCCCTTAGTTTTTTGCTAATACTGATCAGAGATGTCTTCCCTTTTAGGGATTTTGCTCTATCATGTAGTAGCTTCCTCCTTCTATTGTATAGTTTGTTTATGGCTGTGGTCCACCAGACAGGTCGTCTGCCTTTGGAGGATTGGGTCTTGGTTTTATTTGGGATTGCATGATCCATGCATTCCTGAAGGTGTTCATAGAATGCATTTATAAAGGATTCTGCAGTCTGGGCTGTATTTTCCACAGGCCGGGGGGCTTTGAAGGATTCCACCTCGGTTTTGAGGAGTGTGAAATTTGCTTTAGAGAAGTTTTTCACTGTGGTTTTCTGGGCATTTCTATAGTTTATTTATGTCTGGGGTCCACCAGGGTGACTTGTTTTTACGGCTAGACCTGGGTTTAGTTCAGTCAGGTACTGTCATTTCTATGCAGTTAAGTGGTTGAACAGGGTATTTATGCATATCTTTGCATAGGCTCTGTGTTTTCAGGGTTAGGGGAACCTTTAAAATTACCTATACTGTCACTTAATGGAGGGTTACTTGCCTTGGAAAAAATTATTTAGAGTTTTATTGTTTGATGGGAGTTTTGCTGTTACATTTATTTCAAAGGAGACCAATTTATGATACAGTATTATCAATGAGAACATTACAGTGGGGGTGTGTGCAACACTCCCCCATTTTTGTGAGTAATATATCAAGGATATTTGAGCCCAAGTGGGAGTGCAGACCAGCTGTTCTGGAGCATTTGTATTGACACAGTCTAGGAATCTCTGAGCTTGAATGTTAATGGAAGTGTATGTTTCCCAGTTTATGGAGGGGTACTTAAAATCACCCATGAGTAGTGTGTTGGGCTGAATGGTAAGTGATTCCAGTAACTTCAGTTATGCTGAATGGTTTTCATGGTTTTTAGTTTGGGGACCTGTAGCTAGCGATGATTTGTTGGTGGATTTTGCCTGTGGTCAGCTGGACATGGAGTGGCTTAAGCGAGTCATCCTGCTTGACCAATCTAGAAATGTGATTGTTTTTTATGTGAATGTAAACACCTCCTTCTTTTTGCCTTTTCCTTTTTAGAGGGTGGTCTGAATGTATGACTGGCGTTGTAGTCTCGCACTGCCAGGGTGCTTTGCGCAGCCTTGAACCACTTCTCTGTAACTGCACAGATGTCAACATTCTTCAGGATGAGGAGAGCTTCCAGCAAGTGTAGTTTCTTGTTAAGACTCCTAGCATTGAGTAGTAGTACCTTCAGCTTGACATTAGAAGAATTTGTTACGTTGGTAGGTCTATTGGTTTGGTACTACCTAAGAAAAAGGCACTATGGGGTTGGCTAATGCCTTGGCCAGTATTCGATATCCTAGCAGCGACAGGTGCAAAGATTTCTGGCAAAGCAGTGTGGTCTGTCAGTCATGTCATCCCAGGCTGACAAATACTGGATCCTCTTGGAATGACACCAGTAATTAAATTATTGAAGTCCATTATTTTCTGTTTGTATTTTGGTATCATTCTGGGTGAGCACAGAATGCATCTCAATGAGAGGCTCATACCAGCCTGTGACACATTCAGAGAGGTCCATCATGTGTCTCTTTATGTAGTTCAGGGAGGTACAGCTCAGGTTCACAACCACATGGACTATGACTGAGTCATGCTGGTACTTGTGGTTGCGTGATCTGAATGCCTGCATGATCTGGCAAATTCTTGCCCCTGACTGTAAACCTCTGCTTGTCCAACTGGGTGGGGGGGTCTGTATGTCTCATAATGGAGTCTCCTATGACTAAGATGTTTGACTATGTGGTGTTTTGCCTTAGGGGCTTGCTTGTGGAGACACTGTGATGTGTATTTTTATGAGTAATGGTGTTAACTTTTTTTGTTTGCGTATGGTTTCTGAGGGCAGTGTACGGGAGGACTCTGAGGTTTTGGTAAGTTACCTGTGAGTACCTCCACATATGTGGGTTTATGTGTACAGACCTTATTTAGTGCGGGAAATGATGTGCGTGTGCTGACAACCTGTTTGTTATTTGGTTTGTACTGGTGGAATTACTGGTTTGATTTGTCAGTATGTGAGAGTCCTGTCTCAATTTTCATAGTGTAACTACATCTCTCACTTACTGTGTTTGTTTGTTTCAGGATTAAGTGGTTATCAGTGTACATAAGACAGTTGCTACATTGCCTCAAGATGCCCATGTCTACAAGGTTGGCCACAGAGATGTCAGGAACGTACCTCTCAGTGGTTTCAGGTTTTTTACTTTGGGTTTAGACAGGGACAAGAGTGGGGAGATTTAGCTGCACTGGGATGACAGCACACAGATGAAGAATGGGTGCTATACTCATAGGTTCATAGGTTGCTACTAGGCTATCGGCCCTAGGGCTTATACAAGCCTAGCCATAACAATTCCCTGGATATTTCTTCCCACAATATTTACTTTCCTAGACCCCTGTCTAGCAGGGTGACTGACGTGATCCCCGGGGTGAATTTTCTATCTCCCATCCAATTGTCAAGATTCCTTCTGAAGAGGGCCAAAGAGGCGCTCTGCTTGACATGTATGGGCAGTCTATTCCAGAGTCTGGGGAGTCTCTGGGTCAGGAACCTATCCCTCTAGCATGTTTTGTTCATTGTGATGACAAGGTTTAGATCCCTGGAGTGTGTGGCTCTGAGGGATTGGGATTTCTTTAAATGGAGCATGTCCAACAGCTCAGGGTTTGACATGGCCTTGTTTGTTAAGCAGAGATTGCCTCTGAGTAGACGATATGCCACAGAGTATAGATGGAGTTTTTTTTGACGGTCAGCATTAGGCATCTGCTTTAGGCCTGTGATTCTTTTAGTGAGGTATTTCTGCGGCCTTTCCAGCTGTTGCAGATGTCTTGTGAGGTACATACCATACTCAGTGCGACCTGCAGCTATCCAACAAGGTGATACTGCTCTGTGCACAAGTAAGATGCTCCTAGAGCAGCAAGAGGACTGGGGAAGGTTGCAGAAGTAGTTATTCTGAGGGAAATTTTAACTTGAGAAAGTGTTTGCATCTGTACGGGGCACACACTGCTAACCACCGCTGCATGGAAAGCAGCCTAGCACAACACTGGGCTTAAACAGAATGAGAAAAACAAGTTTTACAACAGCGAGGTCTACAAACCAGTCAGAAAAACACACAATAAGCTTTCAGCCAGCAGATTTCAACTCAGATAGGTTTGTTGCAGCATACGTCTGCCAAAAAGGTGCAGTCAGAAAACCCTCAATGTAAAAATTCTGGTTTTAGAGCTCAAGTGCAGGGAAACCACGCAATCCAGATACTACAGTCCTGTAAAACTAGCAGACACGATGTAATTAACTATTACAGCAGCAGTGGAAACAGTTCAACTTTGAAACTTGACTAAAGTGCAAGAAATGTAACAATTAATACATGATTCTTATGAAATGCAGTAAAAATAATCAGAAGTGCAAAACAATACTTATTTTGATCATTTTTAGCAGAGGATGGCTTTAAATGCAGCCAAGTCTCTAACTTTTGGTGAAGTAGCCAAACCAAGAGCAGCTCTAAGACATTAAGCCCCAAACCAAGAGCAGCTCTGAGGAATTGATGTCCACCAATTCACCCTACACTTCCTTCAAGAAACTAAGGCATCTTGTCTAATGGATCCTTCAGAGTCAAACTAGGTCCATCCATCTCAGAACTTGCCCCGTCACCGAGGGCACATCTCACGGATCCATACCTGTGCCCGTTTTCTCCTTACTTATTAGCAAATTCTTTACAACCTGCTAAGTCTGCCTTTGTTTCTTTATGCAGACAATATGGCAGTCCTTCATTTCAGCCCCTCAAATTCATCAATTGAAATGCAGATTGAAAAAAAAGACATCCAGTCCCTTAGTTTCTGGCTAATGAACCTAAAGCTACTTCTAAACCCCTCTAAAATGAAAAGTATGATATTTGAAACCACTCAACAATTGAAAACAATCCCCCAAAACACTCAGTAATAACACCCTTAATGAGACCCCAATAAAACTACAACATTAATTAAATATCTTGGCTTATGGCTTGACCAGACTCTAAATTTACAAACAGATATAGAAAGAAAAAATAGAAAAAAAATAACTCCCTAGTCTTCTGGGCTAGGAAAGCATCCCCCCACCCTTCTAAATGATTCTGCCAAAGTTGCTTCTGGATAAGGCATCCTCCTAGCTCAACTTAAATGTAGCCTTCTTATCATAACTATTGCATCTAAAAAAAAAACTCCTCCACTTTGCAATCTACTGAATATAAACTTTGAAGCTCATCTCTAATTCACCTCACCCACGAGAACAACACTGCATCACCCCCTCCATAGCAGGATGGCTCCTGATCAAGCACAGAGTTGGCCTGTTCTTACATTCCCTCCAGCAAACAGACTCCTTTGTAACTCCTGCAGCCAAACTCCAAACTAAAACTATTACCCACAACCTCTGAAACCTCTCTCATTCTACTCATTTCCTCCATACACTCCAAACCAGACTTCACGGTACTGACCACTCCTTCTCCATGCACTCCAAACCAAACTTCACGGTACTGACCGCTCCTTCTCCATGCACTCCAAACCAAACTTCACGGTACTGACCACTCCTTCTCCATGCACTCCAAACCAGACTTTATGGTACTGACCACTCCTTCTCCATGCACTCCAAACCAAACTTCACAGTACTAACCGCTCCTTCTCCATATACTCCAAACCAGACTTTATGGTACTGACCATTCCTTCTCCATGCACTCCAAACCAAACTTCACGGTACTGACCGCTCCTTCTCCATACACTCCAAACCAGACTTTATGGTACTGACCATTCCTTCTCCATGCACTCCAAACCAAACTTCACAGTATTGACCACTCCTTCTCCATGCACTCCAAACCAAACTTCACGGTACTGACCGCTCCTTCTCCATACACTCCAAACCAGACTTTATGGTACTGACCATTCCTTCTCCATGCACTCCAAACCAAACTTCACGGTACTGACCACTCCTTCTCCATGCACTCCAAACCAAACTTCACGGTACTGACCACTCCTCCATGCACTCCAAACCAAACTTCATGGTACTGACCACTCCTTCTCCATGCACTCCAAACCAAACTTCACGGTACTGACCGCTCCTTCTCCATGCACTCCAAACCAAACTTCACGGTACTGACCACTCCTTCTCCATGCACTCCAAACCAGACTTTATGGTACTGACCATTCCTTCTCCATGCACTCCAAACCAAACTTCACGGTACTGACCGCTCCTTCTCCATACACTCCAAACCAGACTTTATGGTACTGACCATTCCTTCTCCATGCACTCCAAACCAGACTTCACGGTACTAACCGCTCCTTCTCCATATACTCCAAACCAGACTTTATGGTACTGACCATTCCTTCTCCATGCACTCCAAACCAAACTTCACGGTACTGACCGCTCCTTCTCCATACACTCCAAACCAGACTTTATGGTACTGACCATTCCTTCTCCATGCACTCCAAACCAAACTTCACGGTACTGACCGCTCCTTCTCCATACACTCCAAACCAGACTTTATGGTACTGACCATTCCTTCTCCATGCACTCCAAACCAGACTTCACGGTACTGACCACTCCTTCTCCATTATTGCCGCAGAATTTTCCTTCCCTGCCTACCTGAAGGAATTATCCTCTTTTTTGACATTCAGAGCAAAGGTCGTATAATATCTCTGTCACAAATCAGTCTGTAGCTGCCTCACCGCTGGTCACATTACCTAAATACTCATCTTCTACATCACTTCTGCTTCTGCGTCTGTCTACTTCTGTTTTAACATCCTTATATCAAATGTATCTTATACCAAATTAATCAAATGTGTATTTTAAAGCTGATTTGTCTATAATATCTTACTACAATATTTCTCTCTTCTTTTCTTTTCTCTGGTTTTCAATATTGTCAAAACGTTTATACATTTTTTTTATTTTTATGAATGTATTAACACTGGCTGTGCCAGTAAACTGTCAGATGTGACCAGTGTACAACCCCAGTAAACAAATATAAATAAATAAAATAAATAAATAGTCATAGAGCCACGATTAATTAGAACAGAAAACCAGTTATGACCATAAAAATACTTTAACAATTTTTGTTATTATTCTAGGAACTTCACCAGATCACATGAGTTAAGAGGCAAGTAATTTAAGACATCATTTGTACCTTATTAATACCTACCATCAAGATGTAGCCCCAGTTTCTGGAGGTCAAAATATATCAGGCCATGCATTAATTTATGAATTACCATCCAGTCTTCCAGGTTCTTTGTGAAAGAAGGGAGAGTGTCACGCTGTAACGTGCAAAGGCAATTTATTCCAGAAATGGGGTAACCATCATCATTCATCATCACCAAACCCACTTTATCCCATTTTTCTGCATGGGGTCAGGGTGTCCCCTTGACTGTCACCACCTCTTTTGCTCCACTGCCACTCTCCTACGTTCTTCAACAGTCACTCCTGACTGTCACAGGTCTTTGTCATGTAATCCATTCATCCTTTGGCTCAGCAGTCACTCCCGACTGTCACAGATCTTTGTCATGTAATCCATTCATCCTTTGGCTCAGCAGTCACTCCCGACTGTCACAGATCTTTGTCATGTAATCCATTCATCCTTTGGCTCAGCAGTCACTCCTGACTGTCACAGATCTTTGTCATGTAATCCATTCATCCTTTGGCTCAGCAGTCACTCCTGACTGTCACAGGTCTTTGTCATGTAATCCATTCATCCTTTGGCTCAGCAGTCACTCCCGACTGTCACAGATCTTTGTCATGTAATCCATTCATCCTTTGGCTCAGCAGTCACTCCCGACTGTCACAGATCTTTGTCATGTAATCCATTCATCCTTTGGCTCAGCAGTCACTCCCGACTGTCACAGATCTTTGTCATGTAATCCATTCATCCCTTGGCTCAGCAGTCACTCCCGACTGACACAGATCTTTGTCATGTAATCCATTCATCCCTTGGCTCAGCAGTCACTCCCGACTGTCACAGATCTTTGTCATGTAATCCATTCATCCTTTGGCTCAGCAGTCACTCCCGACTGTCACAGATCTTTGTCATGTAATCCATTCATCCTTTGGCTCAGCAGTCACTCCCGACTGTCACAGGTCTTTGTCATGTAATCCATTCATCCTTTGGCTCAGCAGTCACTCCCGACTGTCACAGATCTTTGTCATGTAATCCATTCATCCTTTGGCTCAGCAGCCACTCCCGACTGTCACAGATCTTTGTCATGTAATCCATTCATCCTTTGGCTCAGCAGTCACTCCCGACTGTCACAGATCTTTGTCGTGTAATCCATTCATCCTTTGGCTCAGCAGTCACTCCTGACTGTCACAGGTCTTTGTCATGTAATCCATTCATCCTTTGGCTCAGCAGTCACTCCTGACTGTCACAGATCTTTGTCATGTTATCCATTCATCCTTTGGCTCAGCAGTCACTCCTGACTGTCACAGGTCTTTGTCATGTAATCCATTCATCCTTTGGCTCAGCAGTCACTCCCGCCTGTCACAGGTCTTTGTCATGTAATCCATTCATCCTTTGGCTCAGCAGTCACTCCCGACTGTCACAGGTCTTTGTCATGTAATCCATTCATCTTTTGGCTCAGCAGTCACTCCTGACTGTCACAGGTCTTTGTCATGTAATCCATTCATCCTTTGGCTCAGCAGTCACTCCCGACTGTCACAGATCTTTGTCATGTAATCCATTCATCCTTTAGCTGGTTGTACTTGTCTTCTGTTGAATTCTTCCTCTCATTCCTAAGTCTTCTTCACCACATCATTTTCTTCTTTTCTGCACATGTGACCAAACCACTATAATTTGTTCTCAGTTGGAGATATTTATGCTTCAATTCTGATGTCCTTATTTTATTTATTTATTTGTTTGTTTGTTTGCATTTGTTTACTGGGATGGTCCACTGGGCCATAGTGAGCCCATTTTCAGTAGAGGTCTGGGACCCCACATTAAAATACACAATACGTACAATATACAATATAAAGTATACAATACATTCAATACAACAGATCAACATGATAATACATTACAATATTGAGGATAAAGTGGTTTACAGAACTGGAATATCCAAGTTAGGATATAACAAGTTAGGATAATTAACTGACCCATGTGAGCAGCTTGGATTCTTGCTACATAGTCTGAATAATTAACACTTATAAAGTTGTAAGTTTGAGTATAGGTGAAGCAGATGCATTTGACAGTACCAGCACTGTATAAAGAGTAATAACAGAGTAGTAATTAGAGTAGGCGGAAGGTAATGGTAGAAGATGGATTTGGGTTATTTCTACATCTGTTGCTTGGTTTGCATTTACTACTCATCTCAAACACTTCCCCTCTATCACTTTCAGCTTCTTCAGCTGTTCTACCTTCACTGCCAAGGGTTCTGTGCCATGCAAAAGCATTGATTGCACCACTGTTTTGTACACCTTACTTTTCAGCTTCTTTGACATTCTTCTGCCACACATTACCCCTGTCACTACACACTCACTCACTGGCTGCAACAGCTCTAATTCTGTTTTTGACCTGGATATTCAGACTTCCTTTCTCCTCAACCATGCCTCAAAGATACTTGCAGCTGTTAATCTGTTCTACTTTTTCCCCATTTATCAACTTTTGGCTTCCTCTGATTTCCCCCACCAGCTGCAAGGACATCTGGCTTGTCTGTACTCAGTTTCATCCCTTCTGCCTTCAGTTTTGCCCTCCTGTCCCCTATAATTTGCTCAATTTCCTGTACAAAGTCTGTCTGTTATGCCATATCACCTGCATACAACAGCTTTGTTGATCTGTCCCCTCTAACATGTTGGCTAATGTAGTCTGTATGAAAAGCACTGGGCACAGAGCTGAACCTTGACGCACACCGACTCCAACTGGGAACCTCTATGTGTCTCAGAACACTGTTCATACTTGTGTCATCGGGTCCATTATGTTACTGTACAAATTCTACCCATCTTTCTGGCACTTTGAACCATCACAGAACTCTACAAATCACATTTCTTGATATCTTGTCTCCAAGTCTGAATGCCCAGTTGAATCCTTCCCTCATCCCAGCTTCTTCTCCTCTATCTGTCTCACTACAAACATCAGCTCAGCTTGCGCTGTATCCTGATCTGAATCTAACCTATTCCTCTACAAACTTACTATATACTTCTTTGCTTATTCATTTATCAGTCACCCTCTCCAGCACGCTCATGCAGTATGTCATGAGTATAATACCGCTGTACTACTCACAGTTGTGAATGTCCCCTTTGATCTCATACACTGGCACTACAATGTTTTTTCTCCAGTTATGTGGGGTACAGCTCTCTCTCTCTTTCTGGTATAGAGTGTTAGGGGTAGTGTGTGATAGAAGTACCACGATGAAGACCCTCAGGATTTATTCATTCCCAAGTCATCCAATATCTTCATAGGTTCATAGGTTCATAGGTTCATACTAGGCTATCTGCCCGAGGGCATTTATAAGCCTAGCCCATAGTTTTGTGGCTTACGCCACCCCTTTAGTTTGGAGAAACTATGCCCATTATTTTGCTGTGCCTCTGTCGAGCAGTGACACTGAGGTAACCCCTGGGGTGTATCTGCGATCTCCCATCCATTGGTCAAGATTCCTCTTGAACAAGGCCAGCGAGGTGCTCTGCCTCACATAAACCGGGATTTTGTTCCACAGCATAGGGAGTCTTTGGGTGATGAATCTATCCCTCCAGCACGTCCTATTAATAACCATGTCAAGGTTTAAGTCTCCCGCCCTTGTGGCTCTGAGGGATCTAGATTTTTTGAGATGAAGCATGTTCATCAAATCTGGGTTTGACATGGCCTTGTATGTCAGGCATAGGTCACCTCTGAGCAAGCGGTAAGCAACTGAATATAACTGGAGTTCTTTCAGTCGGGCAGCATAAGACAGACTTTTGAGACCCTTTATCCTTTTGGTGAGGAACTTTTGTGGCCTCTCCAGCTGCTGCAAGTGTCGGGTCAGATACATTCTGAATGGGGCATTGTACTCGATCATTGGTCTGATGAGTGATGAGTATAGGGAGACTATGACTTCCCTTGATCTAGATGTGAATCCCTTCATGATAAGGTGGGCAATGTAGAAGGTCTTCCTAACTACTTTAGCAATATAAGTGTCGAATGAAAGGCTACTGTCAACCTGGGTTCCCAGGTCCCTAATAACTTCTTCTGTGTTCAGGGGATTGCCACCTATATGGTAGCTAGGGGTAACCTTATTTTTCCCGAAGGGTATGACTATGCATTTCTTGGCATTTAACTTTAGGCCATGGCTCTGGCACCAGTTATCCGTTTCTGTGAGACCCTTCTGAAGGATATCTGTGTCGGATGTGTTTTCAACTACGGCGCCCAGTTTGCAGTCATCTGCAAACTTTGTCAGCCATAACCCTCCTGTGTTTGCTTGTACTTCAGAAAAGTAAATGCCAAACAAGAGTGGGCCCAGGACTGAGCCCTGTGGGACACTACTTGTGACAGGCTTTGAGTCTGACATGGCGCCAGCAACTCTGACCCTGTGGGTTCTATCACTCAGCCAGTTTGCAATCCATCTTGTAATGTATGGGTTTACATTTAAGTTGATGAGTTTTTCAATGATACCCGAGTGAGGTATTGTATCAAAAGCCTTCGCCAGGTCTAGGTAGGCTGTATGGACTGCCTTTCCCTCGTCAATGGCCTTGGTGACTGTTTCGAAAAAGTCAACCAAGTTTAAAAGGCATGATCTGCCTTTGACAAAGCCAAACTGGGTTGGATCCAAAGTCTGCAAGTTCCCTATGTCTTCATTTATGAGTTCCATTATGATCCTCTCCATGGCTTTGCAGATAAGGCTTGTCAAGCTAATGGGACGGTAATTTCCAGGGTCGGTGGAGGCACCGCCTTTGTGGAGTGGGACCACAGTCGCTGTGCGCCACTCCTGGAGCGTATCCGGAGGTGAGACTAAGATTAAACAGCTGTCCTAACTGTGGGTTTAATTCCTCGTTGAGTTCATGGAGCACACAGCCGGGGACACCATCAGGTCCCATGGATGCTGTGTTCTTTGCCTTGGAGAGAGCAGTTCTCACCTGGGCGTTAGAGATGTTTGGGGGCTACAATCATTTGGTATAGATATCTCTCCTTTAGGGGAGGGGAGAAGTTTGCACTGAACCTGTCAGCCAGTATGTTGGCAATGTCTGTAGGATCAGTAATCTTCACATCATTTTGAACTAATTCTGAGCATATCTGGGAGTTTCCTCCTAGGTTTCTGACATAGCTAAAGAATGCCTTATGGTTGTCTTTAGAGTCCTTAGCTATTTTTCTCAAAATTAGCTTTGGATGATTTTATGAGAGCTCTTAGCTTTTTACTTATAGTGATCAGCGGTGTCTTACCTTTTAAGGATTTTGCTCTATCTTGTAGTAGCTTTCTCCTTTTGTTGTAGAGTTTGTTTATGGCTGGGGTCCACCAGACTGGACGCTTGCCTTTGGTACAAAGAGTCTTTGTTTTGCTTGGGATTGCCTGATCCATGCAGCCCTGCAGGTGCTGGTAGAAGGCATTTGTAAGTGATTCAGCGGTTTGAGTAATGTTAACCGATGGCTCAGGGTCCTTAATGGAGACCACACTAGCCTTAAGAAGTGTGAAGTCGGCTATCGAGAAGTTCTTTACTGTGGTCTTTTCATTTCGGTGGGGGGATGAGGACCTCCAGCGAGATTAGTTTGTGATCAGATCTCACCAGTGAGGGGTATACTTCCGGCGTTGAACATTGTGCTCCCATGTTCGTGATGATGAGATCAAGTATGTTTTCTCCTCTTGTGGGGATGGTGACTAGTTGTTCCATGGCATTTGAGTTTATGAATTCCAGGAACTTTTGGGCTAGAGTGTTTGGGCTTGAGTAGTGTTCCCAGTCTATATTAGGGTAGTTGAAGTCACCTAGTATGATGGTGTTCGGAGATACATTTATCCCCTCCAGTGTTTTCAGGAAGGCCATATGAGGTTCCTGAGTTTGCGAGGGTGGCCTGTAACATGCTACAAATTGCAGAGCAGTCTTGCCTATGGTTAATTGCACCTGGATGGTTTCCGATGCATCGTGCGATGCCACCAATGTTGAGGTGTGGGTGTCCTTGATGAATATGGATACCCCTCCTCCTTTCTTGGTATTGTCCGGGTTTTGGGGCCAGAACGCATGATATGAGGTAAAACCTGATAGTGCTGGGGTGCTCTCAGGAGCCTTGAACCAGGTTTCTGTCACAGCACAGACATCGATGTTCTCCATACTGAGAAGGGCCTCGAGTGCGTGCATCTTGAGGTTGAGACTTCTGGCATTGAGCAGCATTACCCTTAGTTTTTTTTTCTTTGTTTTGTTCTAGGGTGGTAGGTTTAGAATTTGAGCCTTGCCTAAAAAAGGCACTATGGGGGTGGCAGGAGCCTTTGCCAAAATCCGGAATCCCAGGGGTGACAAGTACAAGCCGTCCCTTGCGAAGCAGCGTGGCTTGTCCAGCATGTCATCCCAGGCAGACAGACATTGGATCCCCTTTGAATGACACCAGAGTTTAAGCCAATTGTTAAAGCTGATCATCTTATCTCTGTATTGTGGCATCATTCTTGGTGAAGGTAGGATACTGCTCAAGGTCAGGGTCATACCTGCTTGGGCTACATAATCAGAGAGCTCCTCTATGTCTCTTTTCATGTAGTCCAAGGAGGTACGTCTCAGGTCGTTAACACCAGCGTGGACAATGATTGAGTCGTACTTGTACCTGCTGTTGAGAGACCTGAGTGCATGCGTTATGTGGCGGATTCTAGCACCCAACAGGCAGCTTACTGTGACCTTCTCCTTACTCAGTCTGGTGAGCGGGACGTCAGTGTGTCTGACTATGGAGTCACCAATGACTAGTGTGTCTGGCATTGTGTTTGGCCTTAAGGGCTGTGACTGCTTGACACTCTGACTGTGTGGTCTATGTGTTGCAGGTGTTGTGTTCTGAGGTGGTAGTTGTTTGGGTGTCTGCTTTGGTGGCCTCTGCTGTTTTGGTAGATTTTTGATCAGAGCCTCTGAGTATGTCTTTGTGTGTTTATGTGTATGATTTGAGGTTGTGATGGTATTATGTGAGACTGGGTCTATAGTGTGTGTGGTTACCTTCTCCTCCTGTCTGGTCATGCCAGTCCTATGTTGAGAGAGCTCAGCCTCCAGTTTGGCCGTATAGTTGCATCTCTCGCATGTATTTGTGTTTTGTGGGAGGAGGAGAGGGTTGTCTGTGTACATGAGGCAATTGTAACATTGCCTCAATATTCCCAGGTTCACCAGCTGAGCAGGAGAGGACATTAGCAACTGATCCCTCGACATGCTAGAAGGAATAGACAGAAAAACTTAAGAAAAGGTTCTGGGGGATGTGGGTGACCGAGAAATGGGGTTTGCTTTTTTGGGGTACTTTCTATAACAAGAGTGCTGTATCGAGGTGATAAGTACTGTAGGAGCAAGTGCTTCGCTATACAGATAGAGAATAGTCTACTTGGGAGTCAAGTAGAGATAATTTATAGTTGTAGGATACACTAAATAGAACAGTAGTATACTTTGAGGAAGGTAGTTTTAAGGGAAAATTTGAAGAGTGGACTTTAGATAGCCCTAATAGTTTAAATCTGATTAACCGGCCTAGTGTGCAATGGTAGCAGCTCCGCTAAATCGCGCTAACGCGTGCTTTATAGCAGGGGGCTGGGAAAAACAGGAAATGACCCAAAATGGCCGACGAATTACTAGTTGCTGCTTCTAACCACTCCTCTGAGGACAAACAAGCAGCTCAGTACTCCCCACTCCCACTGGTGAGTAAAGAAACTACCTCTGGCTACACAAGAAAATGGAGGAACACAGAAACCAAATACAAAGCCCAGGGATCAGCAAAATCTGATCACTGGAACAACTAGCTAGGAAAGTTTAGGAAAGGAGAAATATTTTTTGTTTTTTTTTTTGCAAACAGACAGAAAAAATGCAGTAAATGCTTTGTTTTCGACTAAATTGCTATCAAAGGCTGGTACACTTGAGTGTATTAGCCTGTTTGTTACTTTAAGCAATACTTTAGCCCACAAGTGCAATCAACAATATAAGCTCACAAAAACAGGAAAATAAGGTAATAAAACAGTAATATAGGCACAAACAGTAGTGAAGAAGCTCAAAAGATCGAAAAATGCAAACTAAAAAGTTTAAAAAATACTTATGATCAAGAAAGTTGCTTTTTCTGCTCTCTGCTGACTTAGGAACTCTGCAGGGGACCACGAGGAGCTATGCCTAGTTCTCTAATGCCAGAAAAGCCTGCCAAAGCGTGCTTTATAGCAGGGGGCTGGAAAAAACAGGAAATGACCCAAAATGGCCGACAAATTACTAGTTGCTGCTTCTAACCACTCCTCTGAGGACAAACAAGCAGCTCAGTACTCCCCACTCCCACTGGTGAGTAAAGAAACTACCTCTGGCCACACAAGAAAATGGAGGAACACAGAAACCAAATACAAAGCCCAGGGATCAGCAAAATCTGATCACTGGAACAACTAGCTAGGAAAGTTTAGGAAAGGAGAAATATTTTTTGTTTTTTTGCAAACAGACAGAAAAAATGCAGTAAATGCTTTGTTTTCGACTAAATTGCTATCAAAGGCTGGTACACTTGAGTGTATTAGCCTGTTTGTTACTTTTAAGCAATACTTTAGCCCACAAGTGCAATCAATATAAGCTCACAAAAACAGGAAAATAAGGTAATAAAACAGTAATATAGGCACAAACAATAGTCGAAAAGCTCAAAAGATCGAAAAATGCAAACTAAAAAGTTTAAAAAATACTTATGATCAAGAAAGTTGCTTTTTCTGCTCTCTGCTGGCTTAGGAACTCTGCAGGGGACCACGAGGAGCTATGCCAAGTTCTCTAATGTATGACTTTATCTGAGTTTGGTGCTCTCCCTGATTTCAGTTTCTTTTCTTACTTCTTCTATAGTAAGTTCTTCTTTCTCTTTCACTGCAGGGTGTCCATGGGACAGTATAACCTCTGTGGGTGCTTCTTTCATTCAGAAGCTCCAGGAAGTATGTTTTCCATTCGTCTCTGATGTCCTTTGAACTGGTGAGCAGATTTTGCTACTGTCCCTTAAGAATGATGTATGATAACTATCTGGCTTATCTTTCTGTCTTTGTCTTGCAGCCTGGTAGAGTTTCTTTGTGCCAGCTGCCAAGTCACTTTCCAGAAGCATGTAGCATTCCTCTTACACTTGATCTCTGCCACTGCAACTGACCTCTTAATCTGTCTGCTAGATAACCCATAATCCTTTTCATCCTGCTCCTCCTTTTTCTTTCTTCCACTTTTATTCCTGCACTCTGTCTTTCTTTTGATCACTTCCTGAACTTCTGCACTCCTCCACCAGCTTTCCTTATGTACTGTATTTTCATAATTTGCTTAGCAGTGTTCTATACTCTTCATACAGGGTCTATATTACAAAATTAAAAAGACCCATAGTCGAACGGCATTTATATTGAAAATGCTGTTTATCGGAGTCACTCTTGTGGGGGCTGTGCCCCCCACTCCCCCTAATTATATATCCCAACTCTGAGATCGCACTACACTGAGGAAAGGGGAACTTTTCCGATTTTCACTGTACTGCGATCTCACTATAAACACCCTGATGAACGGCAGTTCAATGTGAAATGCCATTCCATTAAATAACTTTTTGATACCGTGATATAAAATCCTTCATACATGCTGTTTGTGATACTGCTATTCTTCTTGGCTCTTTCTGTTTCGGCTTCTTCCTAAAGTGCAAGAGCCCTGAGTAATTTCGTCTTCAGCCTGGTATCTGTTGACCTTACAGTCTTTTCTGACTTTTTTTTTGCAGCTGATTGTGTTCACCAGTGGTTTATGCTGAGGATCAACAGTTTCACTGGGGATGACTTTGTTGTCTTTCATTTTATCTGAGTGCCCTTTCCTTACTAAGAGGAAATCAACCTGAATTGCATGCTGACCTCTCTTGTCTGTTATGGCCTTGGGATCTTGTGACTTTCTTTTGGAGAACCATTTGTTGGCTACCATTAAGTCATTTGCCAAGCAGAAGTCTAAAATGGCCTTCCCTTCTTTATTATTTTTCCATTATTCATGTGGCCTCAACCACATGGAGCCAGGCAGTCCTCATATTATAGGTTCATAAGCAAATACTAGGCTAGCTGCTACTGGGGACTATTTTAAGCCTAGCCAATTTTCCCTTCAATAAGAATCAAACCCAGTACCTTGCGTTTCTGAAATAAACACCTTAACCATTTCACCGACCTCCCTTATTCTGTTCAGTCTGTCTTGATACGAGCATTCAAATACCCTTTTTTCAACACTAAATGGGGTAACTAATGGGTAATAAATCTGTCCCTCCAATGAGTTTTAGTTATGTGTTTGTGAGTTGCAAATCCTTAGTTTGAGTGTTTGTGGAGCTGTCTGTCTTAAGGAGTTGCGTCAGATTCTGTAGGGAAGGGTCTTTGTTGGCACATAATGCATTACTTCATTTTTCTCACAAGAACCTCTAAGAGATGGCGTATAGGGATAGGGCTTCGAGTCTGTCTTGATGGCTAATTAGTTTTTGACTGATAATCTTCTTAGTTGGAGACTTCGGGTACTTTCTATCTGCATTATGTTTGGATAGGTACATGCCAAAGGCAGCACTGTACTCTCTAATTGCTCTAATTAGGGGGTGAGTACAGAGGGAAGAGGGTGGCACAGTGGTGTACTGCGTAACATTGTCATCTCACAGTAACAGGTTCTTTGGTTCAGTTATTGGCTGGGGTACCTTCTGTCTGCAGTCTGCATGTTCTCCCTCTGATTGTTTTGGTTTTCTCTTCCCAAAAACTTCTGTAGCCAGCCTGACTGAGATGGGTATCTTGAGACAGTGTAAGAAATGTCTCATGCTATCTGATGATCATTTATTCCTGAAGCAGCATAACAGTGTATGAGAGTTGTACATATCTAATGTCCTTGAAGGCAAAATCCTCACACACACAGTAAACTCAGGCACAAAAATATTCAGCAGTACATCAGACACCACACTTCACCAAGGCCATCACAATACACATGATCTACCATATACTAAGGTTCTACAGATTAACTTGCCTAAACATCATATACCTCAAAAATATGACACAGGTACAAAGCACACTCAGCAAGTTACGCCTACCTCCTCACATAACCCAAGGAGTCCCAGAGTCACATAGGCTGAGCCTGTAAGGCAGGCATTGCGCAACCAAACATTCTTGTTATGGGTGACTCCATTGTAAGACATATGGATCTATCTCTTACCAGGCTAAGCAAGGACAGAATGATAATTAGTGGTTTGTCTTCTGCCAGGATCTATCGGATCATGCAAGTACTCAAGGCCTTGAACAACGAGTACCAGTATGACTCTGTCATAGTTCATGCCAGTGTCAATGACTTGAGGTTTCCCTCACAGGACTACATGAAGAGAGACATGATGGAGCTCCCAAACTTTGTGTCCCAGGCAGGTATGATCCTAGTATTGAGCAGTATTCTGCCATCGCCAAGGATGTTCCCGTAATATGAGCAAAACATAAATAAATAAATAACTGGCTTTAATAACTGACTTAGTTTTTGGTGCCATTTGAAAGGATTCCAATATTTGTCAGTCTGGGAGGATAAGAAAGACACAGCATGCAGCTTTGCTATGGATGGCCTGCATCTGTCCCCTCTGGGATTTTGATTGTTGCAAAGACATTGTGCATGTCCATAATGGCCTTTTTTAGGCAATGCCAACCTGATAAACGTATGAACATAATGAAACAAGCCAAGGAAAACATGAAGGTGTTACTGATCAATGCTAGGAGCCTGAACAAGAAACTCCACTCTCTACAAGTTCTTCTCATCCTGGAGGATACTGACTTTCATGCTGTGACTGATACATGGTTTAAAACAGTGGACTGCACTCCAGCTGTATGTCCAAACTCAGGCTCCATCTCACTTTGGATTTGTCAAGCAATGATCTTGCTTACTCAGCCTGAGGGACTTTTTTGGAAAAGGTCACCAAAGCAATGGATGAAGGTAAATTGGTACACACTGCATATTTCAACCTTGCCAAATCTTTTGGCACAATCCCCCACTCAGGCATAGTAGAAAAACAAAATAAACTGGGAATAAAGCCATCTGTCACCTGCTGGATTGACAACTGGCTCACAGACAGGGTGCAAGAAATCAAAACAGGGGAAGTTACCTTCACAAAGAGACCACCCACAGGTGAAGTCCCCCGGGTTCTGAGCTGGGATCTCTCCTGTTTGGAATCTGCTTATCTGAAGTAAGTCAACACCAAAGGGTTCTGGCTGATTAAGTTTGTAGATGACTGCAAACTAGGAACAGTCATTGAATCCCTAAATGACTTATACATCCTGCAGGAAGGATTGTTCCAAAATAATAACTGGTGCCAAAATCATGGAATGAAAGTAAATGCCAAAATGCATTGTTGTTTCCTTTGGGAAGTCATCTACCCTGGGGAAGTACCATGCTGATAATATGCTCCTAAGAGTTGATCCAGTTGTTTGGGATTTGGGAACTTATGTGAACGATGACCTAACCTTCCACCAACATGTGTCCATTGTTGTAAGAAAGTCGTTCTATATTGCTCAGGATATCACAGTATCATTGTAGAATACTAGGCTAATGACCCAAGTAAGCCTAGCTAAGTTCTCCAAAATAAATTTTGATATGTAATTGCTCCAAAATGTTTTGTTGAGGGTGTATATTCTTGGGTAGCCAAACAGTTACAAGCTTTCTATCTCTAGCAGAGAAAAGGGGGCAGACCAGGAGTGTATTTGTGGTTCCCCATCCACTGGTCCAGGTACTAGTTGAATAAAAGTAAGAAATAACCCTCCTTCACATGGATAGGAAGCCTGTTCCAGAAAAAGGGGCTCCAGACACATATGACTGTCCTTCCAGAATGCCCTATTTATGTACTGGGGAGGTTTAGGTGTCAAGATTTGGTATTCTGGATGCTAGTTGTTTTCTGAATGTGTAATGGGTCCATTATTTCTGGATCTGAGGAAGCTTTGTAAGCTATTAGGTCATGTCTCAACCACCTGTGAAACTGAATATAGGGACAATCGTTTGAGATGGTCTGCATAGGACTTCATAAAGGTTTATAAACAAAGGGATTGTGTCTAGATCTAGGGATATAATTGTCCCCCTTTACTCAACCCTCATTAGGCCAGTCTTTGAGTATAATTTCCCCCTTTGGCATGCATTTGTCCAGACCCATGCAACAAGTAGAATGCCCACAGAGATACCTTACTACAAGGGTACAAGGCCTAAACAACAAGTTCTACAGGGACCAAACTCAAAGCATTGTTATTGCATTTGATATACTACAGACTGCTAAGAGGTAACATGTGTGGCATACAAGGCATCCTCTGACCCAATTACTGCAAATGAGGAAGCCAAATGGCATCAAAAATACTTCTTCTATGGATCTTATTCTCTTCTGCAACATCTACAGAATGGTGAGGTTGTCTGGGGCAGGTATATCTTGAAAAGGATTCTGCTGCTCTGGAACAGACTCCCCATCCACGTAAAACAAAGCTCATCCCTGTCCATATGGATGGGAAACAGAAAATTTACCACCAGAGTGCTCCCTGTAATAATAATGTACAGAGGCAGCTCCTAAATGCTTTATCCTCTGTATGGGTGTCTGTAGTGCAATCCCAGATATGCTCAGCAGAGGTAATATATGTAATTATCAACCATGGGATGAGTAAGGCTAATCTGGCATCATATGGGATAGGTTAATTCAAGCAAAAAAGGTAAATTGGTTAGGCTTAAATTGACCTGCAAGAGCAGCTAGCCTAGTACTTAACTATGGACCTATGAACCTATGATCCACTTTCCTCTCATGTTCCAAAGGTACATGGTAGGCTGATAACTCCTACGCTTCCCATAGGAGTGTATGATACAGGTGAAACCTGGCAGTCTACTTCTATTCTGTCTCCACCTAGTAACCTCTATGGATGGCAGTGGTCACCATCCTCTCCCACCTAGTAACCTCTGTGGATGGCATTGGTCACCATCCCCTCCAGCTACTAAACTCTGTGGGTGGCAGTGGTCATCATCCTCCCCCACCTAGTAAACTCTGTTGATGGCAGTGGTCATTCATAGAATTGCTGTAGGAGTGGGCTGTAACTCATAAGTATGGACAGATGGACAGAGATAGGATAACTTATTTTGACATGGATAGGATACCTTCTGAGATTAGTTGAGCTAGATAGAAGGATTTTGTGGCTGCTTTTTCTTCATGGTGGTTAAAGAAGAAGGAATTGTTGACCCAGGTAATGGGGCCCCTGACTACCTTATCCATTTTGAGTGTGGTAGTGACAATACTGTAAGTTGTGGATGAGGGATGTGTAACAAACATGACTGCACACCTTTGCATTCAGTTTAAGCTCTTTTTCTGTACATCATTGATTTATAAGGATTACTTCTGGCCATTGCAAATTTATATATGTGGGAGAATGAACAAAAACACCCATCTTACAGTAATTAGCATACTTAGTTAGCCATAGGCATGAGGTTAGGGTAAGAAGGTATGAAAAATATATTCGAAGTAGGAGGAGTCCTATACTTAACCTTGGGGTACAGTGCCAGTTACAGCCTTACTTTCTGAATTGGTACTATTTATGTGAGTTCTGTCTTTCAGCCAATTTCCAAACCATCTAAATATGTAGATATGTACCACAGGATCATACGAAATACAAGATAATTAAGTCAAAAGACCATTTACACCTTGTCAATACCCACCCTCATGGAGTATCCCACCCCTTCTCAAAAAGGGCAAAGCAGGTCAGTCCTGAAGTAAATGTATTAGTACCTAGCCAATCATTCAGGTGTAATTTGAACAATGCTAGAGGGTCACTTTGTTTAATTTGCAAAGGAAGTTTATACCAGATGTGAGGTAGGCACTAGGTAATGAATTTGTCTCTCTTTATTTATGTGCTAATGGAGCTTTAAGTTCCTAGTTTTGGTGTTATTAAATCTATTAGAGTTGTAAAGATTAAGGAGATTGAAGAGGACAAGGGTCCTTAATGGGGTGAAACACAAGTCATCGATCACCCTGCAAGATCATAAAAGAAACAGAGGAAAAGGGGTAGCTCTAGCCTTTCAGGCACAGGTAAAGGGGTAGCTCTAGCCTTTCAGGCACAGGAACTTAAGATAAACAGTCTTCTTGGTCAGGAGCATCTGGACCTTTCAGGTTACTTAACATGTCCAAAAAGGTACATCCCCAAGGGGGTGATACATTCAACAATTGGTATCATTAAGACTACATGAATAGGGGTGGTCATTTCTTTTCTGACTTGCATGATATACCTTTAATACTAATCCTGGAAAATTGCCTGGGCCCATGGAAGAGGTGTTTTTAAGTTTTTCAGAGCACAGTTAGGACCTGCTATGTGTTGATTTTAGGGGGTTCATGAGACTCAGTAATCTGTGAAATTTCAATGACTGTTACTGGAGTAAAGTTAGCACTAAATCTGTCTGTGATTAAATTAGTCAGCATCGGTAATGTTATTTAGGATAACTTCAGAACATTGATGGGTTTTATTTCTGAATTTCGTAATGAGATTAAAGAAGGATTTGTGGCTATCCTTGATGTCTGACATTAGTTTCAGTTCATGATTTATGTTGACTTTGCTGAGGAACCATTTTCAGTGGTTTTGCTGTGTTAACTCTAAGGAAGCTAACATTAAGGGCATACTTTTAAATGTAAGGATATATTCTTAACATAATTTTGCATTCCTAATCCTACAGATGTATGTGTAATAATGCCTGTTAAAGTATTTATGTTTAGTATGATTTGTAACAAACCCAAAACTCAAGAAAACGAAAAATAAACTAATAAAACAAAAAATAACAGTACCAACTGCAGTCCAGACGTGCGTTTTCACAAAATTTCTTTACTTCGTTAGCGCTTTCATGCAGACACTTCCGCACTTCTTCAGACAAAGTTACAAACTTGTGATCCAGCTTATATAATCACATAAACAATTAATTCATTAAGTAATTAGATGATTAAAAACAATTAATTATACAAATCTAATTTCATGATTTTAACTATACAAACCCCAAATCTACAAGAGTCAATATTCAAAAAACTTTTTGTAAATAATGCTGACATTTATATACAAATTCCAACACCATACTGTAAATGTAAAACGTTAAAATATTTGTTGCTAAAAGTAAAAAATATATATGTATGTGTATATGTAATGGCCTAATTAATGTTTCCTGATATTTCTTTAACTATAAAACAGGTTCAATAGTTGTTGACATAATCTGTGCAACCACTGAATGACTAGTCTACCTTGTAATCGACCTAAGTTTTAAGAGACATTTAATCGAGCAAGTCTCATTGAGACCTGGGTGGACTTGTGCATTAGTTTTAAGTTGCCATAGTAGTTCCTGTTCCTCTAGCAACAAATTCCAAGGACCACCCCTCTGATCTTTTTTGATATGCTGTACTACTAAAAATAAGAATTGATGTTCAGTATTCGTTAAAATGTGTCTCGCTAAAGCGTTAAAGGTGTTGTTCTTGGTAATAGCGTATAAATGTTCGTATATGCGTTGTTTCAGTGGCCGCTCAGTTTTACCAAAATAGAACGCATCACATGATTGACATATTGCTGCATACACTACACCTTCTGTTTGGCAATTATATTTCCCGTTAATGTAATACTTTACTCCTTTAATGCTAAATGTGGGGCCAGTTTGGATGTATTTACAATAATGGCAATAACCACATTTAAACATCCCTTTCATAGTTTTATACTGTTGCAGGGGACGTTCCAATAAAGTTTTAAGAGATGGTGTTCTTTTAAACACTATTCGTGGTTTCAAGCCACAACCTTCACTACATTGTGTATCTTGTGTGATCAATTCCCAATTAATGTTCAGAATGTTCTTAAATTCGAGCATGTATTCATTAAATTGGGTAGTCATACAAATTCTATAATTGTTAGTGTCCTGGTTAACTACCTTCGAAACTGATCGCTCATCAATCAGTGGGGTACCTATATCTTCTACTGGCATAGTTGTGTTATAATTGATTAGTAGTGGTGGAAGTGAACCATTTTGCCGTTTTAATTTTATTTCACTAATCAAGTTGTTAATAAGTTTAATAGGATACCCTCTATTAAGAAACATTTGTTTGAGTAGTTCACATTCTTTATTAAACAAATGGTCTTCCGAGCACATACGTGTAGCCCTGACCAGTTGTCCTTTCACGATACCTCTTTTCTGTGAGTATGGGTGGTTACTAGTAAAATGTAATAATGAATTACTATATAGTTTTTTTCTGTAAATACTAGTAACAAAACATTTTTTAACCAAATCTTTACTGATTGAAATGTCAAGGAAATTAATTGATTCATGTCTTGACACAAAAGAAAATTCCAGGAAGGAAGTAAAAGAATTCATGTTAAACATCAAAGAATTGATTTGTTCTTCACTTCCTTTTACAATCATAAAGATGTCGTCCTGGTACCGTGTGTACCATACGACTATTTGGTTAAATATACTATCATTGAACAAGTAGGTTCGTTCCCAAAACGCCATAACTGAGTTGGCAAACGTGCCGCCACAGGGGGAGCCCATTGCTACCCCCGTCTTTTGCAAGTAAATTTGGTCTTTAAACAAGAAATAGTTGTTATTCAACACTAGCTCTAGTAATGCTATAATCAAATCAATCTCCAAACCACTAATGTGTTTGAGCAAGAGCAGGTCTCTAACCCATTCAAGACCTATGTCTTGTGGGATAACTGTATACAAGTTTGTAACATCCGCTGTTACAAACTTGTACTCATCGTGGAAGGGAATTGAGTTAAGATTTTTAAGTACATGCCATGAATCGATACAAATCTGTGTTTCCGTCTTTAAAATGCTTTTTAGTTTGTTGTCGACCCATTTGGCGCAGGCATAAGTTATAGATTGCCTGCCGTCAATAATGGGTCTAAAGGTTGGATTAGACAAACCTTTGTGGAGTTTAGGGACTCCAAACATTACAGAAATACGGGGGGATACCATATCTAAATAATGGTATTGATCTAAAGTAAGGCTGCCATCTATGAACATGTCATTTAAGATGTTCTTTATTTTATAAAAAGCTTGATTCAGTTCATTTCGAGATATAACTTCATAATTATCAGAAGTTAACATTGATTGCATAATGCTCATTATAATCTGCTTCATACATTAGGACAGCACCCCCGCCTTTATCGGGTTTCATAACCCTTATCTGATGACTTTTCACTGTTTGTATCATTTGTTTAACATGCATGTGTCCTTCCTGAAAGTTTTTATATTTGTTATACAACCCCCTAAGATGCATTTCGGAGACTTTTTCAAATGCTGCTATGTTGCTGTTAAGTGGGGGATTGTATGTACTAGGCACCCTTTCATCATTCAAAATAACAGAATTGCCCCTAAACATCGTGTTTAGATTCAATTTTCTAGTGTAGAGCTTAAGGTCACATAATACACGTGCCAGATTTAAACTATTAGGCAAGGCAAAGTTAAAACCTTTTGCTAAAACATCAATGAATTCATTTTCAGGTGTAAAAGCAGTATAATTGTAAACCTTAAAGTCTCTACTGAAGTTGTAAACGATTATTGGCATACCATGTGTAAAGTCTGTTATTTCTTGCGACGGTTGTAAAATCTCCTGTTCTGGGTCTTCTTGTTGTTCTTGGACGAATTGGGTTTCGGATAGTTCCGCTGTTGTTGAAAACCCGAAGACGAACCAGAATTGTGTCCATTTGCTTCATTTCGACTCCGTTGTTGTTGTTGCTCATAAATCCTTTCACTTCTTCTAGGTCCTGAAGATGCTTCTCCATTACCTAATTGAGAGTCAGCCAGGAGTGGAGGGAACTCATCCAAGTCGGCGTCCATACTTGGATCGTTGTTGTTGTAAAAATTAGAATATGAATTAGGACGTGACGCCGCTTGGGACTGTACCATTGTGTTGTGTAAAGGAGGAGGGTCAGGGTATGCAGCATTCTTATTATAAGCTAGTTTGTCCCTGTGAAGTTTACGCTTCTTTGTTTCATTGATTTTGTTTAACAGTGAATTAATGCTGATAAATATGCGCCCATAATCATATTCGTAAATGTGGAAGTCTTTATGATCTTTGATTTCTTTGTCTAGTATTTCAAGTTGAGTTTTTAAATCAACCATTTGATTATTGTATGCCCCAATAAGCAGTTCCAAAAAGTTAAGTCCTTGTTGGTTAAAGAACTGAATTAACTGCTTGTGGAAAACAGAATCTTTTATAACCCCTGAAGGGTATTTCCATTGCCTGAGTCCTTTAGGCACAATGCCGTTGGTTATACATTCACGGAAATACATTATTTCTACTTGTAATTTTTTATATTTTAAAAGAACATTATCAAATTCTTTTAATCTGGAAACAATGTTGTTGTCGCTGGTAAGCCCATTTTGTTCAACATTGCCACCTGGAAAATTATTGTTATGGAACATGTTGTCAGGGGCTTTGATAAAGTCAATTAACGAAGGTGTTTTGTTGCCAAACATATTAGTTCTTGAACTTAGTGAAGTGTTGCCTTCGTTTACATTTGAGTCGTACCTTATTGGTTGGGCGTTAGGTATATTGTCCGTTGAGTTAAAGGATGCGTTCCGTTGCTCTGCCAAATTGTCATCTTGTGTAGACCTCAAGATCAGTGGAGTCTGTTGGAAATTGACTCCTGTTCTCGGACGAACTGCCGGTGTTGCCTCAGGAAACCGAGTGTTAAATTGAGTGGCCAGGTCGTCTACTCGTTGTGTAAGACGTTGTATTAAAGCCGTTAAGTTACCGACGGATCTACTGTCTTCGTTTACAGACGACCCAAAATCGGTGTTGGATAAACGCGTTGCCAAGGGCTGCGATGGTTGGATACCGTTGTTATCAGCCATAAACTCAAGAAAACGAAAAATAAACTAATAAAACAAAAAATAACAGTACCAACTGCAGTCCAGACGTGCGTTTTCACAAAATTTCTTTACTTCGTTAGCGCTTTCATGCAGACACTTCCGCACTTCTTCAGACAAAGTTACAAACTTGTGATCCAGCTTATATAATCACATAAACAATTAATTCATTAAGTAATTAGATGATTAAAAACAATTAATTATACAAATCTAATTTCATGATTTTAACTATACAAACCCCAAATCTACAAGAGTCAATATTCAAAAAACTTTTTGTAAATAATGCTGACATTTATATACAAATTCCAACACCATACTGTAAATGTAAAACGTTAAAATATTTGTTGCTTTTGTGTCAAGACATGAATCAATTAATTTCCTTGACATTTCAATCAGTAAAGATTTGGTTAAAAAATGTTTTGTTACTAGTATTTACAGAAAAAAACTATATAGTAATTCATTATTACATTTTACTAGTAACCACCCATACTCACAGAAAAGAGGTATCGTGAAAGGACAACTGGTCAGGGCTACACGTATGTGCTCGGAAGACCATTTGTTTAATAAAGAATGTGAACTACTCAAACAAATGTTTCTTAATAGAGGGTATCCTATTAAACTTATTAACAACTTGATTAGTGAAATAAAATTAAAACGGCAAAATGGTTCACTTCCACCACTACTAATCAATTATAACACAACTATGCCAGTAGAAGATATAGGTACCCCACTGATTGATGAGCGATCAGTTTCGAAGGTAGTTAACCAGGACACTAACAATTATAGAATTTGTATGACTACCCAATTTAATGAATACATGCTCGAATTTAAGAACATTCTGAACATTAATTGGGAATTGATCACACAAGATACACAATGTAGTGAAGGTTGTGGCTTGAAACCACGAATAGTGTTTAAAAGAACACCATCTCTTAAAACTTTATTGGAACGTCCCCTGCAACAGTATAAAACTATGAAAGGGATGTTTAAATGTGGTTATTGCCATTATTGTAAATACATCCAAACTGGCCCCACATTTAGCATTAAAGGAGTAAAGTATTACATTAACGGGAAATATAATTGCCAAACAGAAGGTGTAGTGTATGCAGCAATATGTCAATCATGTGATGCGTTCTATTTTGGTAAAACTGAGCGGCCACTGAAACAACGCATATACGAACATTTATACGCTATTACCAAGAACAACACCTTTAACGCTTTAGCGAGACACATTTTAACGAATACTGAGCATCAATTCTTATTTTTAGTAGTACAGCATATCAAAAAAGATCAGAGGGGTGGTCCTTGGAATTTGTTGCTAGAGGAACAGGAACTACTATGGCAACTTAAAACTAATGCACAAGTCCACCCAGGTCTCAATGAGACTTGCTCGATTAAATGTCTCTTAAAACTTAGGTCGATTACAAGGTAGACTAGTCATTCAGTGGTTGCACAGATTATGTCAACAACTATTGAACCTGTTTTATAGTTAAAGAAATATCAGGAAACATTAATTAGGCCATTACATATACACATACATATATATTTTTTACTTTTAGCAACAAATATTTTAACGTTTTACATTTACAGTATGGTGTTGGAATTTGTATATAAATGTCAGCATTATTTACAAAAAGTTTTTTGAATATTGACTCTTGTAGATTTGGGGTTTGTATAGTTAAAATCATGAAATTAGATTTGTATAATTAATTGTTTTTAATCATCTAATTACTTAATGAATTAATTGTTTATGTGATTATATAAGCTGGATCACAAGTTTGTAACTTTGTCTGAAGAAGTGCGGAAGTGTCTGCATGAAAGCGCTAACGAAGTAAAGAAATTTTGTGAAAACGCACGTCTGGACTGCAGTTGGTACTGTTATTTTTTATTGTAACAAACCCAGCTGAATAGCTATGATACCTTACAGTCCAATGTTCTCTTTTATTCCCATTATAGTGCAGCTGAGTTTGTTGTATTATATGAAAAAAATCTTCATCACCCCCTTTCATAAAGGAGGAACCTCATCTAATTTAACCAATTTCAGATGTATCACCATATTATCCTCTTATTCAAAACTTCTGAAGAAGTGCATCACAAGCAATTTCTTCAACATATTCTTCAGGAAAAGCTCCTGACCCCACACAACATGGTTTTAGACTCACTTATAACACTATCACAGCTCTATAAACCTTCACAGACCAAGCCAAACATAACGGTAAAATTATTTCCTCTGGATTCTTTAATTTCGCTCTTTTGATCTAGTCACTAAATAAATTCTCTTCCATCTATCCTTCCTCAGGCTATCACAACCCACACTACTATGGTTTAACAACTACTTAACTGATAGTTGAATGGTTCTCCACTTTTTCTCCCTTCCTTCCTGTCAATATTGGTGTGGCACAGGGATCCATTCACAGCCCTTTACTATTTGATATATTCACTAAAAATCTATACAAATCCTATCAGCAAGCTTCCTTCATTCAGTACTCTGACAATTCTACCCTAATATGCATTTCTTTTTTTTAATAATTTTTATTTGAGAAATTTAATATACAATAATGTTAAATGAAATAATCTTTTTCTTTTTTTAAACACAAATAAAATGAATATTACATGAAATAAAAGCACAAAAACAAACAATTTCTAACTATATACAATATGTTCACCATAGATCTAATGCATTTAAGATATTTTATAAATATGTAAATGATATATACTGTAATATTGAACTACTTTTGTAACAAATCATATATTTTATTCCAACTGTGAAGTGTAGAAGTATTTTTATAACCTCTAATCCCAATGGTCTGCTTTTCCAAACAACAAACTTCATTAAGAAGATTTTTAAATTCTTGTAATGATGGAGAGGAATTAGATTTCCAATTTCTAGTAATTATTTTTCTTGCTATAGTTAGCATAGACCAAATCAAAGGATAATTAGATACCTTACTACAGGTTGGAACTGGAGTATTGAATAATATAAATATTTAGATAAAGTGAAGTTATCTGTAAAAATAGCTTGCATAAAAACATTGCTATCTTCCTAACATTTTTTTATTTCATTTCAATCAAGGAACATGTGCATTTAAATGATTATTACACCTCCAACAATTTATATCTTTTTTTTTCAATTTTACTCATTATGAGAGGACTAATAAAGGATCTATTTAGATATTTCCAGTAATGATTTTAATATATTGATTTTATCTTTGTCTGTGGGAGAATGATTATTAATGGAAAAGAAAGAGTTCCAGTAACTGCCTGGGTAAACATCTAGGTCCAATTTTATAGCTTTATATATATATATATATATATATATATATATATATATATATATATATATATATATATATATGTATATATGAAAATTTATTGGTGGATGGAGAATTATTCTGAAGAGATAAAATCAAGTAATGCATTAAGTTTGGTATTACATTCTTAACAGAAGGGAACATTAAATCAATTTTATTTTGTATAAAATTCCTTCGTTCTTGTAGCTCCAACCAAAGAAGGGATTCAAATCTGAATTTAGCATCCAGTAAATTTACTGATTTCAAATAATTATTTGACATAACTTGATACCAAAAGAATATGTTTTTCTGTTTAAATGTAAACATTTTATTAGAATCAGCGGTAAAAAGAATTCCTAATGTGTAGGCTATGGGAAAGAGAAGGAATAACCAGTCTTTATATACATTATATCTAAATATGAAATTTCTAAAGGATTTTAGCAGAAGTGTTAGATAATTACTTTTAAACTTTAGGGAACAGGAAATGGAAAGCTGATCTTTTAAGACCCAAATGGAAGAGCTGTTTATAAACAACACATTTTTGAGACTTATTTTTATAGTATCCAACATTAATATTTTGAACAATTTTTTTTCCATTTAGCTTGATATTCAGTATCAGTTAAGAGAGAAATCACTTTTACTGTAGATGAGATTGAATAGAATTCCAAATTAGGCACTGCTATGCCTCCATATCCTAGTTTTTCATATGGTGAGATAAAGCAATTCTAGATTTATTTGAAACCATAAAAAATTTTGAAATATTGCATTTATTTTTTTTAATTATCCAGTATGGGGAAGGTAAAGAGAATGATTGAATAATGTAAAGAATTTTGGGGAGTAGGATCATTTTAATAATAGTGAGTCTTTCATCCATAGAGAAATTATTTTTATTCCATTTCTTTGTCAAGTTGTCTATTATTGTAAGGCAATTATTATAATTAATTTCTATGATATCTTTAATATTTTGGCAATTGAAATACCTAAATAAAGAAATTGATCAGACTGAGCTAGATATTTTTATAATCATCTTGTAAATTAAATTGTTCTGTGCCAATTAAGAGAATTTGTGTTTTGTTATTATTAAAAGTTAGACTAGATTTCCTTTGAAAAAGATTTATGTTATTAAAATGGGCTCAAATAGATGTGTTTTCATCTGCTAGGGTAAGAAGAATGTCATCAGCAAACAACTGTTTTATATAATGAATTTGAATTTGGATTATAACCTTTTATATTGTTATCCCATCTAAATAAATTCGCCCATGGTTCCATAATTAGTGTAAATAATAAAGGGGATAATGGTCATCCTTGTTTAGTGCCTTTAACTAATGGTATATTTTGAGAGATATTTGTGCCAATTTTAATGTATGCTTGACTGCCTATATATAGTTGGGAAATTATATTTATACATTTATAGGAGAAATTTAGTTCCTCTAATAGGATAAATAAGTAATTCCAGTTAATAGAATCAAATGCACTGTTAATATCTAAACTAATTAACGTCAATTTTTTATTTAATTGTTTAACTGATTCAATCAAAATTAAAGTTTTTTTATGTTATCATAGGAATTCCTATTTACGATGAATCCTGTTTGATTATCGTCAATCAGGTTAGGTAAGAATTGTTTTAATCTATCAGCATAAATGGACATGAACATTTTGTAATCTATATTGAGTAATGAAATGGGTCTATATGAGGAACATTTGGTAGGGTCTTTGTTGGGTTTCAATACAAGTGAAATAAAAGTGTATTTCCATGAAGGAGGGGTTTTGATAAAGTTTTGAGCAATATTAGAGACTTCACAAAGTAATTTTAGTGTTGAATTGGGCAATATTTTATAAATTTCTGGAATGATTCCATCATTTCCTGGGGCTTTGTTTTGTTTTAATTTATTAATTTGTGTTTGAAAATCTTTAAGAGATATAGACTTACCTATAATATCTTTTTGTTCTGTAGATTTTCTTTTATTAGTATATTTTATATCTTCTTTAGGATCTGTTGTATTAGAATTTTGGTTAATATTGTTAAAAAAACTTTCTAAACTCATACAGAATGTTATGTAAGTTTGTTACCATCTTTTTTTTTTTTTGAGGAGAATATATTTCATTGATATGATTAATTTTATTTAATCTTTTAGTTTTATTAGCCAATAACTTTAAGGATTTTGGATTAGTTGAATAATTGACTAATTTATACTTTTCTAAAATTATTTTTGTTTTATGGTTTAATATTTCAATATATTTATTTAGAGAGTTTATTTCTTTTTGTTTATGATTTATATCCATATCTGCTTTTTGATTAAGCTTTAAATTGTCTATTTTATGTTGTATATCACAGAGTTCTTTATCTCATCATTTATTTTTATTATAATACCGGCTCATAATTCTTCCATATAAATATGCTTTTAGAGCATCCCAAATATATATTTCTATGTTATTTGTGTTATTCAGTTCCATAAAATTTTGGATTTCAATTGTAATGAATTCTTTAAATCCTTTTAATTTTGTAATATAAGCAGGTATTATTTTGATTTGAATGGTATAAATATTATTAATGTAAAGATCAAAGGTAATAGCATTATGGTCAGATATAGGGCAAGTTATTACTCTTGTATTACTTAGAAAGTCTAATAAATCACTCGAAACCAAAACTCTATCAATTCCAGAATGTGAGTCATGTCTATGGGAATAAAATGTGTAAAACAATTAATTTGATTCAGCAAAATTATTAAAGTCTTTTAAAAGGAATATTTCAATAAAATCTTTTAACTTTTTAGCCGAAGATGAGATCTTCCTTTTACCTTTATTAGAAGAATTATTATAATCCAATATGCAGTTAAAGTCCCCTGCTATTATTGATTTCCCTTTTGTAAAATGTACAATTTGGTCTAGCTGTTGTTTAACAGTGTTAGTACCTATACCTGGAATCCAATATATATTAAATAATGTATAAATTTTTTGATTTAATTCCAAAATTATAGCACAGAACATTCATTTATTGTCTTTGTAGATATCTATTATTTTGGGTAATGGTAATGTGTTATTCCACATAATGGCCACTCTTCTTTTCTTTTGAGAATGTTCTGAGCTTACCAGTACAGAATAAGATTTATTACTGAGTTTAGATATCTCCTCCGACAGTAGGTAAATCTCTTGTAAAAATATTAGTTGTGATTTATGAAGTTTAAGGTATCTAAATAAATTTCCTCTCTTATTTGGATTATTTAAGCCATTAATATTGATAGAAATACTTTTTATAGCTGACATTTAAATTAAACAAAATGTGTCAGGAAACCGACCATCAGGTATTACTATTGTAATAACTTCCAGTAATATAATATGAAATTTTCCAGTTGGAAGAGACATAACTTTCTGATCATTTTGAAAGTATTTACTTTTCATATTAGTGGTGAACATAAAAAAAACAAACAACTAATACTATAACTAGATTGTGAAACAATATTTACAATCCATCCCTCTCTGAAGTATAACACTCCCAATTTAGGTGACATAGTATCACCTAAATTAACCCTTAAACTAGTAGTAATATCAAACCAGCTACTGTCTAAAAATTATGTAATATTCAGGTAGAGAATATTTATTTATTTTATTTTTATTTTACATTTGTTTACCAGGCTAGTCTAACTGGATATATTTCCATTTTCAGTAGAGGCCCGGGGAGAAAAAGCTCCAACATAGCACAAACAGTAATAAGCAATTGTATAACAAAAAAGTACAAAAAAAATAAGAGGTAAATACAATCAAAAGAAGGAATACTCAAAAATACAAGAAGGTTAATAATACCTTTTAGAATAATAACTTCCCTTTCCCTTTCCTTTCCTCTTTCCTTTGTTTCCCATAGGAGATAGAATAAGATTTTAATCAACATTTCTATAATAATTATATTGTTCTATTAATCTGACCATTTTACAATTATCAATTATCTTGGTAAAAGATCATAATGTAGCATTACTTAGATTGATATGCAAAAAAGTATCACATCAGAATTTATATTATTACTAAATTCGGTGGCTTCCAAATCAAATAGGCTATTATTTAAAAGAATAAATAAATACCAATGCCAACTTATAACCAGCTAACCCATGTGGACAACAGGAGAGTTTAAATAAACAGCTATAAGATTAGTACAATTAGACAACAGCCTTAAGGTGTTTCATTAATAAGACTAACATAAGTATTTCAGTCCTCCATACAATAAAGCTAATGTCTCTGAAATGAGATATTATGTTACATATTTGGCTTTATAGAATAAGTGAAGCATATACCTCAATGTTATAAAAACAAATTTACCAACTAGGTAGAGACAACTAGAGACAATTAAGTGTTTATAGCCATATGATTAATGATGTAGTCTGAAAGACCAATACAAATGTGTGACAACATTATGATAAGGTCTCAAAAAAAAAATCATGTTTAACTGTAAGGGATCGTATTATAAGTACAGCCAAAAGCATTGTTTTGTTATTTAAAATAGCTACTAACAAATTACTATATATATATATTTTTAGCAGAAATAAAAATAACCATGTAAAATTTAGACATAATGAAAATTTAGAAATAGTCACATTACCATAGTAATAAATGTGTGTTCTTAGGGAGATTTAGATGATGAACTAAGTATATGAAAAGCATGTGTACAAAAAGAAAGTGATTATTATACTAGGATGAATTCTGTATAACATAAACAAATAAACAATGGCAATGGAATAAACTCGGTTGTCTTCTTGCAGGATTATATTAATTCATCCCTCCCTTCCTTATTTTCTCCTCCTTTTCCTTTATATTACATGAGAAGGGAATCTTGCTTCAGTTCATAACTTCATCTCCTATAAGACTTTTTTGAATGGTTCCATGTGCTATATTCCCACTAATTCTACAGTTTCTTGTGTGGACATCTGGTAACCCTACACATGTATCATTTGCCTACTGAATTTTGAACCCTATACAATTTTCTGCTTTTATAGTAGTTTTTATCTTATCAACTGTGTTATATATTTAATTTGTATGTCTTTATCATTATGTGCAATATATATTAATTTCTGTTGTAAGATGTAGTAATAATAGCTGTTTGCCTGTTATACTCTTTTACTGTCATCTTTGATGTCTTTGCCATGTGGACCAAATAGTGGCTGATAATAGTCTTATACAAGCCAACCTATCTACTTAACAACAAAAAAACCTTAAATAAATAAGTAAAAAAAATAAACAAATAAATGGATTGCCCTCATAATGACATCACTGCTGTACACCGTTTCTCTTGTTTGTGTAAACTTAAAACACAATGGCAAGCAGTTATAAGAAACTGGTTTGCTATAACCAAACATGCTGGGTGCACTACAATGAACTCTCTAACCCTACAGCACCAAAGCCTTATGTATTTTTGCCACTATTGTGTCTGTCTGCTCTGTCCTCTCCCCACGCATTTGCAAGCACGCCTGTCCAACTGAACTGAACATTCTAGTATTCACTGCAATGCAATATGGTAATGGCTGAAAATGGAACCCATGTGTTTACCTCACCTACAACAAATAACTAATTAATCTAACAAAAACATATAGAGCAATGGAACGAGAACTCACAAGCACAATGGCCATCCTGCGCACATCCATAGAAACATGATAACCATGAATCAAATAGAACATTGCATATAAAAATAAAGTCACATTAACAAAACAGTTGAGTCCCCCATTGTTACAATCATTTAGGAGATCAGCCACTTCACCAACCTCAGACCAGCGTCTCAAGGTTCCACGCCTACATTAACAAAGAAAGTCCAAGGTCAAATGTCATTGATGAACGCAGATTCATGAGTCAGGGATTCCCATCACGTACCAAAGCTGTTGGCTACAATAAAGGACCTCTCGAGCTCAACCCAGACGAAGATTTTTGCAAGTTGAGGTGGGAAACCAATGGTAAGGATCGTCATAGGATTCTTCTCTTTTTTTTTTTTTTAAAAACATCAGGTTCAGCATGAGAACCAGTCGACATGACCACAAACCAGCTTCAGGGATTCAGTCAGTGCAAATAATTATTCCTAGCAAAACCCGTGCAGCAAATCCACCATTGCTTTAACTACCCCAACCAAATCCAAACATTAATTCAAAACAAAATAAAATAAAGATAACTTAACCAGCCACTATACAGCATTCAAATGTAAGAATCAACAGGGACATGTTCCCAAAACACAGCCATTTGCGTTAGTCTTTCAGCCATACTCTGCAACCTCTGGCACAACAACAAATTACCAGAAAACTAGGCAAACAGACAGATGGGCAGCAATCACCTGCCCAGCACACAGCATTGCAGTAAGATCCAAAAAGAGGGCTTATCAATTGTCTCAGTCTAACGACAGTAATTCAGTAAGCAAGACCAAGCATAGCCATTCATTACAACGCAACTATACTTATTCCAAATGCAATGCAGATATTGGACAATGCTTATTCAGTTTTTGCAAAGCATCTATGAACTGACAAAATGAAAACCAAACAAGATACTAATATAAGCGACCTTTCCATAAGCAACAAGGAAAATGACATCCCCAAATTATCAGAACAGTCAGACTGTTAGATGTAACTAATAAAGCAAAAGTACCTAAACCCATGAGCAAAAACAGAATGCAACACAAGACTACAACCATCATTTTTAAGTAAGATATTATTATACAAGAAAATAGCAGACAATAAAATAAACAAACTAAATAGATCACCTGTAAATCCAAATTCATTTCCTCGATTTATAGGGTCATTACAGCTGAAAACTTAGTTTCAGTAAGATTTTCATTACAAGTAGAGTATTTTGAAGCCAGTAGGGTTTAAATGATAGTAAGTAAGCAAGTCATTTCTTAAGCTTCTTTTTAGGATCAAAGGTTTTCCAAGTGTTGCTGTCAGCATTTCTTTTAAGGCTAGTGCTAGCCCACTCCATATCTTCAATTCTTTCTATTATTTATTTATTTTTTTTTATAAATGAAATGGCAGTATCTAAATCTTCAAAAGTTTTTTGTCCATCTTGAAGGAAGAGTTTTAGCTTTGCTGGGAATAAAAGGTTTGCTTTAATTTGATTTTTCTTAAGTTCTTTGAGTAAAGTTAAAAAGAATTTTCTTTTAGAGATTACAACAGGGCAATAATCATTATCAAATCTAATGACTTTGTCTTTTATTTTGATTGGTCATTTTGCCCAAACTGTTTTTAATACCAGTTCTTTATCATGAGAAGAAAGAAATTTCACAATTACAGATCTAGTAAAATTAGACTTGTTATTTTTAGATGTTACCAAGGATCTATATGCCCTTTTGATACCATATGACAGAGCCTCTGGAAGTTCCAAAATTTGAGGTAACCAAGAAGAAAGAAATTTCACCATATCTGTTCCTTTTATGCCTTCAGGTAAGCCAAATGTTCTTATATGACTTCTTCATGGTCTGTTTTCAAGATCATCCACTTTTGATTGAAGAAAAGTGTTTTGTTTTAATAGAAATTCAATGTTAAGCTCATTCTCTTGTGTTCTGGTGTCAATGTTATTCAGAACAGTTTCTATTCCTGATATCTGTTTTGTCTGCTGAGTAAGGTCATCATGTATAAGATCCATTTGCTGCGTACATTTCTTCTTAAAGTTATCTATTTTCATATCCATTTTGTCTAGTATTGAAGAGAGTTCTTGTAAGTTGGTTATTAATGATTGAAGTTCTTACTTAAATGTTGATTCTTGTTGTGAAGATTTGTTATAGCTCATGTTGTTCTGCTGCTGAAGATTTCTAGTAGATTTTTGACAGAAAAAATTAATATTTATGCAAAATGTTTTTTATATTATCCTAATATATTGTTTAAAAAATTAGTTTAGGACAAAAATCCAATAGGGGTTCCCCAAGGATCCATCCTTGGACCCCTACTCTTCTCTGTTTACACCATCATCTGCTCAGCCCAGTCCCTACCAAAACTGCAAAAAGTCACACAGGAAGCCTTTTCCTCTGTTGAAACATGGTTATCCGATGCCCAGTTAATACTCAACCCAAACAAAACTAAACTACTCATCTTCCAGCCCACCAAACATACACAAAACAGCTCTCACTTTAACATCACAGCAAAAGACAACACCACTATATACCCAACTGAACACACCAAATTGCTAGGAGTGGAAATAGACAATAAACTAAAATTTGACATTCACATATCCATGACCATAAAAAAGTCCACAAAAAACTAGGAGCGTTATACAGAAATAAGCAATTTCTCACCAAAGCAGCAAAGATTTCAATAGCAAATTCCCACCTTATCTCCACCCTACTTTATGCCTCTCCAATATATACCAACCTAAGGCAATGTGATCTAAACAAGCTAGAGACCTGCTACAACAAAATCGCCAAATTCGCCACAGGGGCATCCTACAGTAGTCACCACTGTCTCTCAGTTGCTGAACTGGGCTGGCTTGAACTCCCTCACCTCCTTCAGTGGTATCAACTCTCACTCACCCACAAACTAGTAAACCATCCATTAAATGTCCCATCCCTCCAGAATCTACTCCAACCCTATCGCACCACCAGACCACTAAGATCTAGAACAAAAATCACTTGCAGGTCACTAAAGCCAATAACTCTGCTGGTGAAGCACTATTCTCTTGCGCCGTAGCCAAATTATGGAACTCACTCCCACCCACAATTACCTCCGTACCATCATGCACCCACTTCAAAACTTTACTAAAAGCGCACCTAAAAACATGCTGGCTATGCCCTTGCAACTCCCACTCTAATATCATCCACCCCATCCAACCACTACCTTTCTTTTCACTCCATTAACTACCTTGGTTATATCAAGCTCAGATGCTCATAAGCCTAGTACTTATTATACAGCAGGAACTTCTCATAGCAACATTTGTTAATGTGTGTTATGTACTTCACAGATAAAGATTCTAGTTGTCTACTGATGTACTATGTTCTTCATCTGTAAATATGTTGTAAGTAATTGCTATGTTAAATTGTTAATCGCTATGTAATCCAATGTAACTACTGTCTGTTTATTTCAACTGTGGAGCTTTAGTCCCCGGGCCTCTGCTGAAAATGGACCTACATTCAGTCAGACACTCCCGGTCAACAAATTTAAATAAATAAAATAAATAAATAAATATTAGGATAAATAGAATTTAAAATCCCTGTCAAGAAAGGGGTTTAAAGACAGAGCTGATAAAAAATGCTGCTACACTGTGGACATCTTGGCCACGCCCCCCCAATATGCATTTCTGATAACCTAACACATCTTCAGAGAATTACTCAAGAAGCCTATAACTCTGCTGAAATTTGGCTACAGGATAATCATTGCCTGCTACTAAATCCCCAAAAAACTAAATTACTTCTCTTTTTTTCCAAAATCCCATTCCCATGAAAAAACAGCTTTAATTTTTTTTTCTTTAAATAATGCCTTAATTGAAGTTACTCTACACACAAAACTGCTTAGGATATCAACGAATGACAAACTTAAATTCAATTTGCATATCCACAACAGCATCAAGAAAAGTCATCCAAAACTAGATTTCCTACATAAAGTAAAGAAATTCCTTACAAACTCTGCCAAGGTAACTCTAGATACCACTTACCTCTTACCCTTTCTCCTATATGGAACCCCTATCATGACCAAACTACAAGTCTCACATAGTTCTGGAACTGAATGGTGCTATAACTAAATATAAACCTTACTGGACCCAACACTGTTCAGCACAAAAAACACAACTGGCTTGAGCTTCCTCATCACCTATCTTATATTCAGCTCACCGTAACCCATAAAATCATCCATACCCCATCCAACTGCCCAGCAATTAGCCTCCTACCCCAATATTACCTTCCAAATAGTTCCTGTCAGTCAAATATGAAACAACTGCTTACCATCTTCAAACCACAAAAAGCTGCTGGGGTCAGTTTCTATTCCAACAGTGTAGCTAGAACATGGAATAAAAATCAATAAGGTGTATCACACACCTTCATATTTTCAAACCATTACTAAAAGATTTTCTCTCTGCCTCCTGGCTTTGTTGCTGCCCTTCATCTGGGACATAACTCTCTTAACATTGTGCATCACCTTCTTATACCTCCATTTAAAGCACTAAATCCCTTAACCTGCTTATCCCCCTTCTAATACCTCACTTTACTGTATTACTTAAACTACTGTATCTACTTCTAATTAGCACAACCAAATTACTGTTCCCGCCCTACTTCTCTGTTAACACTCAGACGTATCTCCTCTAATACCTCACTCTTATACTAAACACTGCTCTTTTATCTTTAAATTCTTAATACAATGCTTGTAAATTAGTGTTTGTCAATAACAATATGAATGTAATTGTACTGACTGCTATGCTATGTATTCACTAAAACTGCATTATAAAATGTGTTATTGTAAATATTGATTGCATTAAATATGACACCTTGGATCTTTTCTCCCCAGACCTCCACTGAAAAAAGACACCTGTGCCCAGTCAGACTTTCCTGGTAAACAAATGTCAATAAATAAATAAAAATATCTGATCTGATTGGCTGTTAACATTTTTTTTATTTAATAAATCACTACTTGTGAATTGTAAATAATATTTTTAAACCTACAGCTAAACTGGACATTTGTTGCATTTTCCTGATAACAGTTGAGTCCCACAGTCAAATCTGGCTTTCAGTCTATTTTCCTCTATGGTTTTGTTTTAGTTCCAGTACCAAACAGGACCTTTAATGTGTTTTTCCTCTGAATTTTGTATACAGATGATAGTAATTAGAGTAAAATTCATAATGGAACTCTATATAGCAACAGCAAGTGTGTGTGTGTGTGTGTGTGTGTGTGTGTGTGTGTGTGTGTGTGTGTGTGTGTGTGTGTGTGTTTGCTCTTTGAAATTCATAAACCAGTGTTTCTTGTCTCCATCTTTTGTTTTTGCATGTCAAACAAAAAACATAAGCTGAGACTTTGTGATTTGTCTATTTCTGACCATATCCCTGACATTCCACTGTATACGTTTTTGTGAAACTGGAATTTGGAAATGCCCAAGCTTTAGAAATTCTGCACTATGGGTACTTTCAGCAATACAATATAAAATATCTCATATGCTGTCAGGACTGTGACATCCCCAATCTGGGCCAGTAATCAAGGAACCTCAATCCTTACCACTGACACTGGAGAGGCACGTTCACTTAGAACAAAAATGGATGCACCCAGCATTTCCAGATGCAGCTCTCTGCATCAAGCACAATTTCCCTTAAGAGCACACAGGGAACACAGTCAGTTCAAGGGCTCTCTCTCTCCAGATCCCCATTAAGACTTCCCATTGGCACAGCTGTAGGGTCAAGTCCTCAGCCAAGTGTCCAAGCCAAGTCCTCCAGCACTCTCTATGTGAAACCAATGCTTCGTGTCCCTGCTGCAAGCAGCTAACACACACACTCTTTGAGATTTGATTTTCACACTCACACACACACACACACACACACACACACACACACACACACACACACACACACACACCTGGGAAAGCCTAGCACAGATTTACTAGATATGCCCCTTTCTACCCAGGCTATAAAGTAATTACACCACCACAAGACAATCCAAAGGCAGCTGCTCCAAGGCTTTTACAAGGGTACCCAATTCTGAGTGAAATTAATATTAATACAAATTAAAGTGTTGGCCAATGTGGTAAGGCTTTCTGGAGTAGGCAGAGCTGTCACCAGATATATATATAAGTACTGTCAGAAGTTAAAATTTTCTCTAAAATACCAGTCACAATGAAACATTTAAATATATTTAATAATAAATAAGAAAAGAACATGAAAATACTAAATATCTGTTTATAATAAACACCAGAGTTTCAATCACAAGAAATATTAAAATGAACATGTGGTGAACCAGAACCTTGCACACAGGCATTACTATATACACATATAGAGCTTTGCTAAGATGTGCTATAGCATCTGGAAGCCATAAAACAATAAACACTTTCACTCTTCTTACATGAGCAAATAAACCATTCTCTGGCACAGACATTTCATCTATGGTTGCAGTCAGAATGGTAGGATACAATCTTTATGGCCTAAATTAAGTAATTTAATTTCTTACTATTTTTCAAAATTAGCTGGACTGAGATTAACTTCCTCTCTTTGGTATCCTATTTACAACAGTTCAGTCTGATATAAATGTATATCCCTTTTCTGTCCAGCAGGACCCACTGTTGGTATATTATTAACACAAGCAGCTGTACAAATACATTTTCAACACAAGCATCTGTACAAAACAACTTGCTATACAAATGACATATAATCCTTTACAAAATTTGAGCTAGCTGTGCTGACTTATGTTACACATCCACTGCCCTACGTCTCCTAGCATAGCTGGCAATACCTCACATTATCACAAGGACTATGATCAGAAATAGATCCACTGAGTACCTGTGATAAGCTGTTACATCTGACTGCCACTGTGTAGTTCACATACTACAGAAATAAATGATTCCCTATTGAAATGTCAGCACTTAAAATGTCTAGTGCCAAAAAGATGGAAAAAAAGATCAAAAACACAGGAGAAATGTGAATCTCAAAAATCACTCTTCTCCTCAAAACTACTTTTTGAAGGGAGGCAAGCCCTCCCCTTGCACCCCTATATCCATGAGCTTATGTATACCAACTCTGTGATTGCAATACCTCAGAGAAAAGGGAATATTCCGAGAAATGGTATCTTGGACTTAGTATATACAAGTCCAATCTTTCGATCATTCAGTCTCCACGTTTCAGGACTCAGTCTAGTGGGTTCTGAAATTTCAAATGGTTAAAATAAATCACGATAGAAGATCAAATTTATTTAATTCCTCCTCCTCCTCATTATACTAATCATCATAATCATCATCATCATCACGCACTTTTTCCCATTTTTACATGGGGTCTGTGTGTCTCGTTAACTTTCACAACTTTTCTGGATTCAGAGCCACTTTCCTACCCTCTGCAGTAGTCATGCCGGCCTGTCACAGGTGTTATTTCTTACAACCCATCCACCTGTTTTGTCTTTGGGTCCTTGTGCATCTTCTTCTTCTTTCAGCTGTTCCTGTTAGGGTGTCACAGGTGCTATTTCCACAATCCATCCACCTGTTTTGTCTTTGGGTCCTTGTGCATCTTCTTCTTCTTCTTTTGGCTGTTCCCATTAGGGGTCACTACAGTGGATCATCTGTTTCCATTTCTTCCTGTCCTCTGCATCTTGCTCTGTCACACCAACCACCTGCATGTTTTCTCTTACCACATCCATAAACCTTATCTTAGGCCTTCCTCTTCTCCTCTTACCTGGCAGTTCCATCCTTAACATTCATTTCTCAGTATACCCAGCATCTCTCCTCAGCACATGTCCAAACCAATGCAATCTCACCTCTCTGGCTTTGTCTCCAAACTGAGCTGACTCTCTGATATACTCATTCCTAATCCTGTCCATCCTTATCACACCCAAAGCAAATCTTAACATCATCAAACCGTGCTTTGGGTCCTTGTGCATAACTTGCATTAATTCTGTTAATGTTTCCAGAATTCAAACTGTTGCAGAACTAATTAAATTAGCATTCTTGGGACCATGTCATACTCTTTCTCCAATTCTAGGAAAGCCCAATTGAACTCCTTCCCCAGCTCTGATTTTATGTGCCTCACTGGAAACATTAGATCACTTGTACTGAACTCTGCTGTGAATCCAGACTGCTCACATTATGTGTCTCTGAGTATTTGTTTGTCAATCACACTGCCCATCACTTTCATGCAGAGTGACAGGAGTTTGATACTTCTGTACTGCCCGCAGTGATGAATATTCCTTTTGTTTTGTACAATGACACTACAATTGTTATTATTCAGTCATCTAGGGCATGCCTCCCTCTCCATGGTACAATGAGCACACTCAAGAACCATTTATCCCCTAATGCACCCAACATCTTGGTCATATCCTCAGTGTCTTTATCTGACCCTGCAGCCTTCTCTGACTTAATTTTCTTCAGTGCACTTTGTATTTCTGTTAGAATGGGTTTCCCTTCCACTTTCAGTGTATCCTGTGTATGGGGAAATGCAGCTTCTGTGGGTTTTCCTTTCTTCAGAAGCTTCCTGAAATACTCCTTCCATCTGCCCTTGATGTCCTCTGAACTGGTGAGCAGTTTGTTGCTGGCATCTCTTATGAATGGCATCTACCAACTATCTTCTTTATTTTTCTGTACTGCCATGCATCTGGTACAGCTTCTTTTTTGTGCCATCCAAGTCCCTTCCCAGAATCTGGTAGAGTTTGTTTGATGCCTTGTTCTTTGCCATTGCAACTGCAATAACTCTTTCTTGGCCAACCACTATCACCATTTAGCATGATCAATTATTTTCCATCTCTGACTTCTTTCTGTATTCCCTCTTTAGATAGTTTCCTGGACTTCTACATTCCACTACCAGGTTTCCTTATGTACCTTATGTGTATACCTGGCTCAAACTTATACCTGTTTTGTCGTTCTTTACACATGCTGTTCTTAGATGCTGCCGCACTTTGGCTCCACCTACTTCCTCTTCTTCCTGAGGTGCTGGAGCCCAGAGTTTTTTCTTGAGCTCCTGTGTTTTCTTTCCAGTCAACTTTGAGGTCTTCAGTCTAGTCTCCGTTGAAGTTAAGTCCTTCTCTAACCATTGCTTGCAGCTGATTGTGGTCACCAGTGGGTTATGCTGGGGAGCTGACTCTTTCACTATGGATTACTTTGCAATCTCTGATTTTACCCCAATGTCTAATCCTCACTAGGAAAAATCTGACATTTTTTTTTTATATTAACCACTGTTGTAGGGGATCTTGTGACTATCTCCCTTGGTGAACTATTTCTTGCTCATTTTTGAGATGTTTTCCTGCTTCATTCCTATTACCAGGTAAGTCATCCAAGTTCTTGGCAAATGGATCCTGTGTGCGAATGAGGTAACAAACATGCCTTCCAATCAAAGTATGTCTCTTAAGCAGACTTTGAAATGAGCTAAAGCAATGGGCAGCTCAAAATGATGTGTTAGACTATCATTACTGTTGTTACCACTGGATAACACACTAACCAGGAACAATATTAGCCTTATTTATATTTTTGTATGACATTTTCCCCTGCAATTACCGTGAATGCAATTCTTAATGACTGTGAGTAAAGCCTGTATCACATATGTACTTCTCTTATGGACATAAGATAGCTAAATAAATAAATAAATTGCCTTTTTTTCACTGCTAAGTGCCCCACTTGCCCTTTTATTTATTTATTTATTTGACATTTGTTGATTGAGTTAGTCTGACTGGGCAAATTAGTCCTTTTTCAGCAGAGACCCGAGGAGAAAAGCTCCAAGAAAAACTGGAAACAGAGTTAAATTACATTGTACAATATTTATTTATTTATTTATTTATTTATTTATTTAACATTTGTTGACCGGGAATGTCCGACTAGGTTCCACAGAACCTGTTTTCAGTGGAGGCCCAGGGAGAAATGCTCCAGATGCAGGTCTTTGGAATGTAGGAGGAAACCGGAGTACCAGGAGGAAACCCACGCGAACACAGGGAGAACATGCAAACTCCTATATAGAATTGACCAGAATATATCTAAACTAACTATACATAGTACAAAGTTCCAGAATATCAGAGAAGGCATAGAAACAATACAATTAAGAATAAATGGACAAAGTATACATTCCTAATAAAATACAGTGAGTTTTGTACTAAACTAAACTCTTACCTCTCTCAACCTGTCTAGGTCACTGGCTGCTGTGGCTCCTGCACTACGGGCCTGCTCTGTTCTAAACTCTAGCTCTACTGACTCCTGCCCTAAGCTACTGCTATCTGGTGTCTGGCGAACCTGGCCTTTCCTACAGTCAAATACAGGCTACTCCGCCTGCCTCACATCATACTATTCAACTGGGAATAGAAATTCTAAACTCTAGCTCTATTGACTCCTGCCCTAAGCTACTGCTATCTGGTGTCTGGCGAACCTGGCCTTTCCTACAGTCAAATACAGGCTACTCCGCCTGCCTCACATCATACTATTCAACTGGGAATAGAAAGTACGTCTGGACTTGCAGTCATTTTGATTTTGTTTGGCTCCTATTAGGACTCCCTACAAGGGATTAAGGTTACCAATGCTCCAGCCTCCAACAGCCAGCTACATCTAATTCTTTGCCCCCCCCCCCTTTTTTAGCATTCTCTCCTTATTCACTGCCTCTACTCTCCTTAACTTGTACACTCAGCCTCCTCTTTGCCCTACCTCAGTTACAACCACCTGTCCCTATCTCTCTCCCTGCACTATATAGTAGGACACCCCTCTCTTCTAGTGACCTCTTTGCAGCTACTCTTGGCTCTAACCTAGCCCTTCTCTGGCTGTAAAGCTTTTACTTGCCCTTATCCGCTGCTGTGCATTCTTCTCCTTACCTTACTGTTTATTCTGTTCCTCCCTCTACTCCATACTCTTATCTTATCCTTATTCCTCCCTTTCACTTCCATACCTATCTCACTCCTGCTTCCTTACTTCTATATGCTTTACACTGGCTCTATATTAGCTTCTGCTATTTAACTAGTGTTACTGGTCTTGTTCTTACCCTTTCCTGCTAGACTCTCACCTTTCCTATGTTACTTTCCTGCTATTTCTGATTGTCTCCTTTCTCATCCGACCTTCTGTGGTGTCCCATCTCTCCCCCTTCTGTCCACGCTTCCTTGCGTGTTCACTTTCTTTTCAACCTCTATTTTTTCTCTACCTCGCACTCTCGAGTATCTTGCTACTCCTCCCCCTGATATTCTTCTCTGTTACTCCCCTGTCTTTCCTAGTTCCGCCCACCTTTTCCTGAAACTCTTTTGCTCTGCTCCTGTTCCGCCCCACTCCCTGGGGAGTTTATTTATACCCCTTCCTGTACCTGCGCCACTCCTCTTACCTCTCTCAACCTGTCTAGGTCACTGGCTGCTGTGGCTCCTGCACTATGGGCCTGCTCTGGTAGGTTACCTAAACGGAGTTCCCGTTTTTGTTTGCATTCAGGATTGCTTATTTCTTGCTGCCCTTAACCAGGGTATCATTACTGTATTTGTTTTTGCTGCCTATAACCTGTGCTTTTAATGCTGTATTTGTGTCTGAGGAATACTTTACAAATATATTTGCTGATACGCCGTGTGTAGGTCTGACCTAAGGGGAGTATACACTAGCATATGTACCTCATTTGTCCTAGTGTGTTTACGCTCAGTAATTTACTGTTAATATTCACCGCGTTTCTCCTTACATGATGAAACAACCTCCTACTGTTTATGCATAGGGTTTGCAGAACGTTTTTTGATGCTTTATATGCTGTATATGACGGAACTACCTACTACTGTCGTGCATGAGGTTTACTGAAGGTATTGATGCTTTTGCTGCACCTCCTACTAGGTTGTAGCTCCCCGATACCAGTGTTGTTTTATTGCACTACTTATTTTCAGGTGTTCCCTTGCCTAAAGCTTTATACTTTTTGTAATGCCTGGTCTGCTTTTACCAAGCGCTGTTTTCGCATGCTGTAAGTAGTTCCTCACTTAGACCTTTTAGGCTTGTTTATTTTTTAGACTTGTTTGCCTTTTAGGCTAGATTAATCGGTTCCCAGTACCTTATACATTCTCCACTATTTTACACTGCGCCACTCACGTGGAGCTCTCCCACGTGTTCAGCTGGCATCTTCATTACATTAACAACGCCTTAGGTAAGACCCAGCAAAGGCAGTCCTGGAAAAGGCATTGCTGCTTCATTATTTGTATCATAGTCACTGCAGTTAATCTGCCCATGAATGCGGACAGCAATTTAAACTGAAAGTACAGTTAAACTCCTTACTGGCCGACAACGTGCACTACTGCATTCCGCGCTTTTCTGCTGCAGTAATCCCTAGGGTTGTCCTACTTCTCGACCCTCCCTCCCATAGTGACTTCTAAATTATTTACTATAATTCCCGTTTCTAGTCTATACCTTTTATTTTGTCCTCCAAATGTATTGACTAAGCATCACCTTAATTTCTTTTTTGGTTTACACCCAAATAGTGGCCTCTCTACCTGCCGTTTTTTTGTATAGTGCAACACCAACTGAGATTTAAATATTCATGCCCTTGTTGTTGCCTGCCGCCCCTTTTAAAGTTACATTGCCTACTCCCCAGGCATATCTAGATTAACCTAGCTAATTTATCCTGCGTATATTGTACTTAGTACCTGATTCTGTCTACTATCATTGTCTCTTAGTATGGATTTACAGAATTGTTTTTAACTGTTTTACATTTGCCAATCTGCTTCTAAGACAAGAGAACTAACATACTTGCTGTTCTAATGTGCTGTCTAGTTTCCTGTATTTAGATTGGTTAATACTTGCTACAATGATTTCCACTGTTACTTATTTGCTGTTTTTATGCCATTTAACTGAATACATATGCTAATTACTGTCCCTCTTTTTCACTTTTCCTTACCCTGCCTCTCTTCTTTTTTCCCCAAAGTTCTAAACTCTAGCTCTACTGACTCCTGCCCTAAGCTACTGCTATCTGGTGAACCTGGCCTTTCCTACAGTCAAATACAGGCTACTCCGCCTGCCTCACATCATACTATTCAACTGGGAATAGAAAGTACGTCTGGACTTGCAGTAATTTTGATTTTGTTTGGCTCCTATTAGGACTCCCTACAAGGGATTAAGGTTACCTATGCTCCAGCCTCCAACAGCCAGCTACCTCTAATTCTTTGCTCCCCCCCCCCTTTTTTAGCATTCTCTCCTTATTCACTGCCTCTACTCTCCTTAACTTGTACACTCAGCCTCCTCTTTGCCCTACCTCAGTTACAACCACCTGTCCCTATCTCTCTACCTGCACTATATAGTAGGACACCCCTCTCTTCTAGTGACCTCTTTGCAGCTACTCTTGGCTCTAACCTAGCCCTTCTCTGGCTGTAAAGCTTTTACTTGCCCTTATCCACTGCTGTGCATTCTTCTCCTTACCTTACTGTTTATTCTGTTCCTCCCTCTACTCCATACTCTTATCTTATCCTTATTCCTCCCTTTCACTTCCATACCTATCTCACTCCTGCTTCCTTACTTCTATATGCTTTACACTGGCTCTGTATTAGCTTCTGCTATTTAACTAGTGTTACTGGTCTTGTTCTTACCCTTTCCTGCTAGACTCTCACCTTTCCTATGTTACTTTCCTGCTATTTCTGATTGTCTCCTTTCTCATCCGACCTTCTGTGGTGTCTACCCGCTCCGTTCGCCCTGCGGGCTCACTCCGCTCCCCTCCCTACCCCCAATTCCCACCCACCCCCAGGGGTCCTAGTCTTATAGCTCTACAGCCACACCCCTACCCCTCCTATCATATCCCTCTCCTTCCCGCCAAATTGTTACCAAGCCTTAACACACCCCTTCCACTCCCCCTTCTCTTTCTTTGCCCTATTACCTTAATTCTTATATTACCTTTCCCCTTTTCTTATACTTCTCTCTTTACCCCTCCTCTTTCTTCTCCAGTCATATCATTCTTTATTCCCTATAGAATCCAATTCTTATTCACCAACATTTTTAAATAGATATACTACCCCCTCTCTTACTTACCACACTCATTCTCTCTCCTTTGTACTTTCCTCTTTCCTCCTCACTTCTCGGATTACTAAATAATGACTCCCTGCCTACCAACTATGCCTATTCTCTCAGTCTTACTCTTGACCACCCTTCTCTCAACATACCATCTCACCTTCTTTGAAATTCCACTTAACAACTATCATAACTCCTCACAAAAACACACCTACTATATTCACTTTCACATCATACTCTAATGTTAATTCCACCCCTAGCTATCATCTATCTAAATTCCACAGGCTACATCACCTTACCTACCTCCTACAATCAGACAAAAAAACAAAACCTCTAACATTTCTAAAGAGCAACTATTTAACTAAACTAGTTAATCCTACCCTACAAGATGGTGACATCCACCCCAACCCTGGCCCTATCTCCCCTCCTCCCCAAAACTGCTCATCTAACCTTAATAATAACTTCCTCATAGGACACCTCAACATTCAAAGCATAAATAAGAAAATACTCTTTATCCATGCCCTCTTAGATATCCACTCTTTTGACATTCTTTGCCTCTCTGAAACCTGGCTAAACCCAGGCACAAAAGACTCAGAGATTATACCCCAAGGTTATAATATAGTAAGACATGACCGCTTAAAACGTAAGGGTGGTGGAGTAGCAATACTTTTCAAAAATCAACTTAACATCTCTACTCAACCAGCATGTCCAAACCAAGATAGCAAAATAGAAGCCATCATCATTAAACTCCAACTTAATGCCAAAAAAGCCCTTTACTTTATATGCTTGTATCTTCCTCCAGGTAATAACATTCCAATATTAGAAGACTTTCTTAGCTGGGTTTCTACCACCTACCCCCAAGAAACCATAATTCATGGCAACGTTAACATAGATTGGAACACTATTAATGCTGACAATCCCTCCTCTCATATTAACCTACATGGTTTCACCCAAACTATTACCTCAACTACAAGAGTCAATAAGCCCAGTAAGAGAGAGAGTATATTAGACTGGATACTCACAAATAAAGTCAACAAACAGTATAAAGTAGGTACTATGCCAGACGATATCAGCGACCACTCCCTAACCTACATTACTAGAGAAAAGTCAGAATGTGTTAACCTCCCAAATACAAGGCTAATTCGTTCTATCAAGCATTTTAACATAGACCTTTTTCAAGCTGAACTGAGAGCATGCAATTGGAATTGCTTAAAATCACTTCCCCTGTAGGAGGCAGTCTTATTCTTTAATACTACCTTCTTATCCATACTTGATACACATGCTCCTGAACGTTCTATTAGAGTAAAGACCAAAACAGCCCCATGGCTTACCAACGATACTAAAAAACTCATTCATACTAGAAACAAAGCATGGACGAAATGGAGATGCCATAGACAAAACCCTGATTTAGTTCATTTCCGCCAGCTTAGAAATCTGGCTAAGAAATCAATAATCTCTGACAACAAAAAATTCTACTGTGAACTTCAGGAAACTCATCTTAACAATTCTAAACAATTCTGGTCATCAGTAAATAGACTTCTTTCCCCAGGAATTGCTAAAACTCCTTCCCCACTTAATGCTGACCCAGAAACCCCTCTCCAGACTGCTAATGCATTCAACTCTTTTTTCTCTGAAACTATTCAATCCCTAGCCAAACAAATGAACACCAACAACTCTTATATTCCAACTAATATAGCTAACTCCTCCTACAACTTCTCTCTAAAACCTATATCTACTTCTTTCATCTACAGACTCATTCACAAAATGAAACCTTGCATCCCTTCTGCAGACAAGCTCCCTTCTCTTTTCCTTCAGAAAGCTGCCAAAGAAATTGCATACCCTATATCCTTACTTATAAACAGAACTATCCAAGAGGGAACCATCCCTGACATCTGGAAAGTCTCCTATATTATCCCACTACATAAAGGTGGTAACTCCCTTGACCTTTCCAACTTTAGACCAATTGCCCTTCTCTCACCCCTAGCAAAAATCATGGAAAAATGTATTCATCAGCAACTTGTGCACTATCTCTCTCTTCACAACATAATAGCAAACTGTCAGCATGGCTTTAGACCTCACCACAGTACCACCACTGCCCTTCTTTCCTTTGTAGATACTATCAACAAAAATCGAAACAACAATACTCTCTCTTCCGCTTTTTTCATTGATCTCTCTAAAGCTTTCGACATGGTCAACCACTCTCTCTTAATTAACATTCTTGAATCTCTCTCTTGTGATAAATTCGCCATTAATTGGTTTAGATCTTATCTTAACAACAGACAACAAGCAGTAATATGGGAAAACCATATCTCATCACTCTTGCCCATTTCCATCGGAGTTCCCCAGGGCTCCATTCTTGGTCCACTTCTGTTCTCCCTGTTTATTAACGATCTTCAGACTGCAATCCCACAAGCAACCTGCATACAATACGCAGATGATTCAACCCTTATCTGCTCGGCACCATCCTCTACAGAACTGATCTCACTGACCCAAAATACCTTTAATACTGTAGAAACATGGTTTTCTAGACGGTTTCTCTTACTAAATGCCAAAAAAACAAAACTCCTCCTCTTCTCCCCCACCACTCGGTCCCCCCCTTTAAACTTTACCATCTCCTCAAATAATGGTACTATCATCTCACCTGATCCTACTACAAAACTTTTAGGAATAACCATTGACAATAATCTCTCCTTCGATCAGCACATTAACAACAACATCAAGTTAGTTAACAGAAAATAGGATCCCTATATCGCATCAAACCTTTTCTAACCCCAGCAACTAGAACCAAGATTGCAAAATCTCATCTTTTATCAACTCTCCTATATGCTTCCCCTATTTATACAAACCTTAAGAAAATTAATCTTAACAAACTTGCAACTTGCTATAACAACATAGCTCGCCACTAGTAACCCCTTTAGGACCCACCATTGTATAAACCTAAAACAACTAGGCTGGCTTGAATTTCAAAACTACCTTATAATTCCTCAACTCACTATTGCCCACAACATATTACACCTACCAGACAACACCCCAATACTCTCTCAACTTCTAATCCCTTACAACAATCTTAACTCACTTCGCTCCTCTAGTAAACTCATGACAAAATCTATAAAGGCAAACAACACAGCAGGTGATTCTCTATTCACTAACACAATAGGTAGAAGTTGGAATCTCTTACCTAGTGACATAACTGACTACATCCCTGCCACTTTTCAAACAGAAAATTAAACTGTACTTCCAAAATCATTGGCTTTGTTCCTGCAATACACCTGACTAACCATCTTCTCTCACTCTGTTTCTCCTCCACTCTTTTCATCTCTACCCTATTTCAGTTCTGTTCCTTTTACTGTTGAGATTTAAGTATGTACATTTTTGTACAATTGTTGATATTTAATGAACTGCATACTGTAAACTTGTTTCTCTTTGAAATTATCTTTCATTCTTTTTGTTTTTGTAATTTCTGATTTAGCTATATCTTAGAGTAGTCAATTTTTTATGTAATGTACTTAGTATATAGTGGAGCTTTTCTCCTCGGGCCTCTGCTGAAAATGGACATGTATCCAGCCAGACTAGCCCGGTCAACAAATGTAAAATAAATAAATAAAATAAAAGATGGGAAAATATCTTGAGAGGACATAGGCAAGTGGAGGTTATAGGAAAAAAGCAGAAGCTTAGAGACATAAAATATGTACAGAGGGGGTAAAGCCCATGTAAAAGACAGGTGGTCAGAGAATAGTTTAGGAGGGTAAAGTATAAACAGAAGACAATTAACATAACAGAAAGCACAGAAGTTGGTAGGATAGTATAAAGAGGCTGCAAGAGAGAAATGTAAGAGATAGGAGGCTAAGTTGTAAGCAGGGAAAGATATGTTGAGATGGGTCAGAGAGGAAGATAAATTATATTATATTATTCCACGTTCACCATCTTCTGGAACTTCTCATCATCTTTGTTCAGGAATTCTGAATAAAAATAATGGGGAAGACAAAGGCACAAAATCAAGGGCGATTTTTAATCAGCGCTCTAATTTACTTTAAAGCTAACAGAACAATGGCCTTAGTAACATGCATTCCTGAATAATAAGAAATATGAAACTTTAATGCTGGCATTACTGACTGACTACAGTCCTGAGTGATTTACAAAAAAATCCAACATTTTACAAAGCCCAGGGCAAAATCAGTGACACTGAGAATTAGGCATAGAGATGTGATTTTGGGCCTCAGGTGTACTTTTGCTTCTGCAAGATTTACTGATGTCCTCAAAGTCAAATCTGGTTATGAGAACATACCTTGTTATATACACTAATCCCGGTCACATACCTCTCAACTGTCCACATTTTCACAAAATGTCCAGATTTTTGCCTCATATTTTGATCTGTTCCACATAAAATGTTGGTTTTCTGGGAAATCACTGGTAAACCATTGAGGATTTAAGTCTGAAAATAATGACAGACATTTCAGTTTCAAACTTCAAAACCCTTCAGAAAGTCCGGATCAAGGTAAAACCTGTTATTCTATTAACTGTCTAATTAGTTAGAGCAATATTTATAAATAGGTTCAAAGGTTCATAGGTTCGTACTAGGCTATCTGCCCTAGGGCATTTATAAGCCTAGCCAGAGTATGTTTGGCTTTCGCCACCCATTTTAAATTAATTTTGCTATGCCCTTTTTTGAGGTTAGTATACTGTGCCTCTGTCTAACAGTGACACAGAAGTGATACCTGGGGTAAACCTACGATCTCCCATCCACTCATCAAGATTCCTCTTGAAGAGAGTCAATGAGGGACTCTGCCTAACCTGGACTGGGATTTTATTCCAGAGTGAAGGGAGCCTCTGGGTTATGAATCTGTCCCTCAAGCATGTCCTATTTATTTCAGTGCTCAGGTTCAAGTCTCTCGAGCGTGTAGCTCGATGGGATTTGGATTTTTTGAGGTGCAACATGTCCCTTAATTCCGGGTTGGACATGACCTTATACGTCAGGCACAGGTCGCCTGTGAGCAGGTGGTATGCCACTGAGTAGAGCTGGAGTTTCTTTAACCGGGCAGAATATGGCATCTATTTGAGCCCTTTGATCCTCTTGGTGAGGTACCTTTGGGGTCTTTCCAGTTGCTGCAGGTGTTTGGTAAGGTACATCCCAAAAGGGGCATTGTACTCTATTATGGGCCTGATGAGGGATGAGTAAAGAGGCACGATGACCTCCCCTAATCTAGATGTGAATCCCTTTATGATTAGGTGGGCTATATAAAATGTTTTTTTAACCACTTTGGCCATGTGGTTGTCAAATGAGAGATTGCTATCAACTTGGGTCCCCAGGTCCCTAATTACTTCTTCTTTACTTAATGGATTACCTCCTATATGGTAATTTATGGGCACTTTGTTTTTGCCAAAGGGGATGACTATACACTTTTTGGCGTTTAGCTTGAGGCCATGGCTCTGGCACCAGTTGTCTGTTTCTATGAGGCCCTTTTGGAGGATGCTTGTGTCGGCTGGAGAGTCGATTATGGCGCCCAGTTTGCAGTCATCTGCGAACTTGGTCAGCCACAGTCCTTCCGTGTTGGCCTGTACCTCCGAGAAATATATACCAAACAAGAGAGGTCCCAGGACTGAGCCTTGTGGGACACCACTTGTAACTGGTTTGGAGTCTGACATGGCTCCAGCAATTCTAACCATGTGGGTTCTGTCCTTGAGCCAATTTGCAACCGATCTAGTGACATAGGGGTTTATATTTAAGCTGGTGAGCTTATCTATAATGCCCGAATAGGGTATTGTATCGAAGGCTTTTGCGAGGGCCAGGTAGGCTGTGTGGACCACCTTCCCTTCGTCAATGGCATTGGTGACTGTTTCAAAGAAGTCGACCAGGTTTAAGAGGCAGAAGCTGCCCTTAAAGCCGAACTGGGTAGGACCCAGTGTCTGTAGGTCCCCAATATCTTTATTTATGAGGTCCATGATGATCCTTTCCATAGCTTTGCAGACCAAGCTAGTCAGGCGTATGGGACGATAGTTTCCAGGGTCCGTTGAGGCACCACCTTTGTGGAGAGGGACCACTGTTGCTGTACGCCACTCTTTGGGTACATATCCTGTAGTAAGGCTGAGATTGAACAGTAGTTTTATGTTTGGGTTTAGCTCTTCTTTGAGTTCATGTAGGACGCAGCCCGGGACACCGTCTGGTCCCAATGATGCTGCGTCTTTTGCTTTGGAGAGGGCAGCTCTTACCTGAGCATCTGAGATGTCAGAGGGGCAGCACTCTGCTGGGATAGATATTTGCCCTTTTGGTGGGGGGGGAGAAGTTTGCACTGAACCTGTCAGCTAGGATGTTGGCAATGTCTGTGGGTTCGGTGTATTTTTTGTCATTTTGGACTAATTCTGAGCATATCTGGGAATTCCCACACAGGTTCCTAACATAACTAAAGAAAGCCTTGTGATTATCCTTAGTGTCCTGTGCAATTTTTCTCTCAAAGCTGGCCTTAGACGATTTTATGAATGCCCTTAGTTTTTTGCTAATACTGATCAGAGATGCCTTCCCTTTTTGGGATTTTGCTCTATCATGTAGTAGCTTCCCCCTTCTGTTGTGTAGTTTGTTTATGGCTGGTGTCCACCAGACAGGATGTCTGCCTTTGGAGGATTGGGTCTTGGTTTTATTTGGGATTGCATGATCCATGCATTCCTGAAGGTGTTCAAAGAATGCATTTATAAAGGATTTTGCGGTCTGGGCCGTATTTTCCACAGGCCCGGGGGCTTTGAAGGATTCCACCTTGGTTTTGAGGAGTGTGAAATTTGCTTTAGAGAAGTTTTTCACTGTGGTTTTCTGGGCAGGGGGTGGGGTCAGGATATGTATATCCAGTGAGATCAGTTTATGGTCTGATCTTACCAGTGAGGGATACACTTCTGGTCTGGAGCATAGAGTCCCAATGTTGGTGATGATCAGGTCCAGTATGTTTTCCCCTCTTGTGGGAGTGGTAACAAGTTGTTCCATAGCATCTGAGTTTATGAATTCTAGGAACCTTTGGGCTAGGGTGTTGGAGCTAGAATAATGCTCCCAGTCTATGTTTGGGTAGTTGAAGTCGCCCAATATAATGGTGTTTGGAGAGACCTTCATATTTTCCAGTGTTCTCAGGAAGGCCGAGTGGGGTTCCTGGGTTTGGGAGGGTGGTCTGTAGCAGGCTATAACCTGGAAGGCAGTTTTACCCACTGTTAGTTGCACATGGATAGTCTCTGATGCTTCGTGCTTTGCCACCAACCTGGAGGTGTGGGTATCTTTGATGAATATCGATACTCCCCCTCCTTTTGTGGTTCGGTCCAAGTTTTGGGGCCAAAAAGCATGGTATGAGGTATAACCTGGTAGTTCTGGGGTGCTCTCAGGAGCCCTGAACCAGGTTTCTGTTACTGCACAGATATCGATGGTCTCCATGCTAAGGAGAGTTTCGAGTGCGTGCATCTTGAGGTTTAGACTTCTGGCATTGAGTAGCATTACTCTTAGTTTCTTATCCCTTGTGATACCTATGGAGGTGGGTTTGTCTTTTGAGCCTTGCCTAAAAAGGCACTATGGGGGTAGCAAGAGCCTTTGCCAATATCTGAAAGCCCAGGAGTGACAGGTGCAAGCCGTCCCTAGCGAAGCATTGTGGCTTGTCGAGCATGTCATCCCAGGCTGACAGGTATTGGATCCCCTTTGAATGACACCAATACTTAAGCCAATTGTTGAAATTGATCATCTTGTCTTCATATTGTGGCATCATTCTTGGTGAGGGTAAGATGCTACTCAAGGTCAGGGTCATACCGGCCTGGGCTACATGCTCAGAGAGCTCCTCTATGTCTCTTTTCATGTAGTCCAGGGAGGTACGTCTCAGGTCATTCACACCAGCATGGACAATGACTGAGTCATATTTGTACTTGCCTTGGAGTGACCTGAGTGCTTGTGTTATGTGGCAGATCCTAGCACCCGACAGGCTGCTCACAGTGACCCCCTCCTTGTTTAGCCTGGTGAGCGGGACGTCAGTGTGCCTGACGATAGAGTCACCTATTACAAGTGTGTCAGGTGTGTTGTTTAGCCTTAAGGGCTGTGACTGTTCGGCACATTGGCTTTGTGAGATATGTATTGCACGTGTTTTGTTTTGGGGTAGCGGTTGCTTGGGTGTCTGCTTTGGAGGTCTCTGCTGCTTAGGCAGATCTTTATTTAGAGCCTCCGCGTATGTTTTTGTGTGATTATGTGTTTGGTTTGCTGTCGTGATAGGTCTATGTGAGACTGGAATTGTAGTGAGTGTGGTTTCCTTCTCCTCCTGACTGGTTATGCCAGTACTGAGTTGAGAGAGCTTAGCCTCCAGTTTGGCTATATGGTTGCATCTCTCACATGTGTTGGAATTTGTTGGGAGGAGGAGAGGGTTGTCTGTATACATGAGGCAGTTGTATTGCCTCAAGATTCCCAGATTCACTAGCTGGACCGGAGAGGAGATTGACAACTGACCTTTGGACATGCTAGAATAATATTGGGAATTCCTTAATAATTGAAAACAAGGGCCAGTGGGGAGTGAGGGTGTAGTGCTTTTAATTTTTAGTGCTGACTTATATAATTGCTTTAGTGAGCAAGTGCCAGGTAACTTAAGTGCAATGTGTTACAGGTAACTTAAATGCAAAAATGACAAACAGTAACTTTCTTTCAAGTGAAACAAGGAAATAAGTACAGTAAGTTGTCTTTATTTTCGGACCTTTACTTATTATTAATGACTTTGTGCAGATTTCTTGCTCAGGTTAGGTATATATGGCCAAGCATATATAAATACCTTCCATTGTGAAATATAAGAAACTGCTGCTCTTTCTGACCCTCTGATATGATTTTTTAAAGTCTAGTACAATGATTTTTTAATGCTCAGAGTTTATGGTTGCTACCATTTGTATGTCCCTCATTTTAGCGGAAATGTGAATTTTTGCAAAATAAATTAGACTACTAACCAGTGTCTAGGACTGGATTTCACTTTTTCTAAAATAAAGCTCACTAGAACAGAATTTATACATTTTTTCTCTACTTTTTTCGTGTAAAGTCTTTCAAGCAAAAAATATGTCTTTTATACGAATATTATTGGAAACATGGGGAATTGGTAAATATTTTTTGACTAAAAATACAGGACGTCTTTTTTTTTTTTGGATGGCACAACTGTTCAAATAGGATCTGTCCTGTGAAAAAAAGACCTGGCAACCAGATCTGTGGCTGAGAAATCACAGGTCATGCAATCCAAGATAAATTTTAAATTCAGCAGGGACACTGCAACAAGCAAAGCAGCAAACCCATTTACAGCTTTAGAACAAAGGGAAGGCACTGAGCAAGAGATTGCTGGCAAAGTGACAAGTGAAGAAAAACTCTAAATATGATGTCCTGCCTAAAATCCCCCTCACAGCAACAAGATAAAACAGACTAAAAATGATCATTGTGGTGTCAAACCTGATAATTGAAGTACAGCTGTAAATTAAAAAAAAATCACACTTTAATTCCCCTCCCCCCATCTTCAGGCAACAAGAAAAGCAGACTAAAGTTCATCATCAGTGTTAGCAGCGTGACAAGTACAGAAAGGTTGTAAACAGCAGAAAGTCCTACTTTAATTCCCCTCCCACAGCTTCAGGCAACAAGAAAAAACAGATCTAAAGTCCTCAGTGTTGGCATTGTGACAAGTACATTAAGGCTGTAAGTATGAATTCCTGCTTTAACTCTTCTCCCCCAACTGCTTGAAAAAATAGACAAATGTCATCTGTGTTGGCAGCATGACAAGTGATGTGAAATGGCATGTATTAAGTCCCGCCTTAATCCCCCCCCCCCCATCCGCAAGTAACTAGGAAAAAACAAACTAAAGTCCTCAGTGTTGGCAATCTGACAAGTGAAACAAAGCTGTTAAGTATGAAATTTCACTTTTTGTCCCCTTCCCCAGCTGCTGGTAACAAGAAAAAACAAACTAAAAATAGTCTTGTCCGTGTGAAAAATAAAGAAAGGCTGTTCATCCCATGCAGCTTCCAAGAAGAAAGAAGAAGACAAGTCAAGGAGAGTTCCACTCTTTACGTCGTTTAGGATGTATTTTCTTACTGTTAGCATTTCAGATCACGTGTGTGTTTTTTCCATGTATGTCTCTCGTCTTTTCCCGGTTAGGGGTCGCCACAGCAGATTAGACTGCCAACACTGAGTTGTTGGTTTTGTAATGATATTACAGGAAGTGACTAGGACACTGCGGTGGTGGTGCTGCGGTAGCGTTGTTGCCTCATAGCATAGACGTTGTCCCGTTCGATTCTCAGCTAGAGCGTCTTCTCTGTGGAGGCATACGTGAATGGGGCGTGCCTTCGTTGAAGGTTTTGCGTCAGGGTTGATAACCCAGTACGTAAAAATCCATTAGCAGACCGGATTTCCGCTGTGGCGACTCCTAACTGGGAAAAAGCCGAAAGACACAAACAATTACAGGAAAAGACTAGGTGGGTTTCACCGTTTTTCCTGTCTGATCACAATTAACATTGTTATACTGTTAATAATAGGAATTATTTAGTAAATATTAAATATTTAGTAAAAGATTAACATTATACAAATCACTACCAAACTTTTCATAGGGTTACAATGTGCCCGTCCTTGTGATGGACAGTCTCTCTTTGGACAGTTCTGCCCTGTCTGGGGGAGGAGGGGTGGGGGATAAAAATAAAAAAAATGGCAAAATTCCTGAGAGTTTAGGAGAAAAAATGTTAAGTCTTCTTAAATACTTGCCTAAAACAGTTATTTTGCACTTGAAATATAGAAATGCTGTAAAAAAAAGCATAAGCAACTAAAATACTATAATAATAACCTTTTATTTTGCCAAAAAAAATTGAAGTTCATTCCATTGCACTGGCTGTGGATATGTTTTGAGGGTGTGGGGCACTGGTTACAACAATGGCCCAGGACATTAATTAAATCAGCTATGCATCTGCCCACAGATGTCACCACACACGTTTCCCATAAGTGATCAGATGCTCTGGAACACAGGAGAAGCAGCAGAGTTTGGCCATGTTGAATGCCTGCATGTTCCTGTCCAGCACTTGCATGCAAACTCCAGGTCCTTCCATGTTGCAGGGCTATTCAGGGCCATAGTGCTTTTCCTGTATCATGTATTCATTGACCACACCACTGATACAGTGGCACCTGTACAGGATGGGGCAGGAAAACAGGCTCTTGATAGCACCTACATAGGGTCTGACAGTAATGCTGAATTACAGATCATCCCACAGTCCCAAGACAAATTGTCACAGTCAGTCTCCATCCTGTGTGGTTCTACAAGTATTACTCATGGTACACATGAAGCCTAACCACATTTGAACTAGAAGCTACACAGAATAGGCTCTCACCATCCTTGTCTAGGGGGCTTCCCTATGACTAAGAGTGCAAGCACTGCTGCTCTTGTATTTACACAGCAGAGAAATGCATTTTATCTAATCTGGGTATATACCCTCCACACAAGGACTGCTTCTCTTGTATTTACGCAGCAGAGGAATGCATTGTATCTGATGTGGGTACATACCCACCACACAAACACTGCTGCTCTTGTATTTACACAGCAGGGAATGCATTGTATCTCATGTGGGTATGTACCCACCACACAGCACTGCTCTAGGTGATTTGGTCATGTTGACTAATGTTGCCACAAATAAGCATGGGTAGTTACCAGTGATCTGACCCACACCAGGGATCCTTGCTAATGGTGGAAAGGGTATATATGCCCCTATTGGCCAGTGTGTGCCTGCCATAAAGCCCAGCAGCCCTGGGTCAATAAGCTACTGGCCGGTCGTTTTCCTGGGATAGCTCTGTTGAGCGAAAGCTGGACGTAAAATCAACCAACCTGCCAAACATGAACTGAGAATTGCTATGCTTAATGTAGATTTACTGACAGGACGCAGCTTGGAAGTGGATGACATGATACGGAGGAGGCTGGACATCCTATGTATCCAAGAGATGAGATGGAAGGGCAATGCAGCAAAGCCACTTGGCTTGGAAGCCAGACTCTGCTACTCAGGTGGGGGACAGGCTAGAAATGGTGTAGGAATTGTGGTGAGAGAGAGGCTTCAGAAGGCAGTAAGGGATATCATCAGAATTAATTACAGACTCCTGGCAATCAGACTTCAGTGTAATGATAGGGCAATATTCATAATCTCAGCCTATGCCCCACAGCAGGGTTGTGATAGTGAGGGGTGTCATCAGAATTAGTCACAGACTCATGGCAATCAAACTCCAGTGTAAATATAGGACAGTATTCATAATCTCAGCCTATGCCCCACAGCAGGGTTGTGATAGTGGGGAAAAGAGTGCATTCAGACAGCAGTTGCAGGACCTACTAGATAAAGCAGGACAACATGAATTGGTGCTGATAATGGGTGACTTGAATGTGCATATTGGGCTAGAACAGGGTATGAGCACTGTCTGGGTCCACATGGGTGGGGCAACAGGAATAATGAAGGAAAAGCCATTCTTGACTTGTGTATGGCAAATGGCTTGATAGTAGCCAACACATGGTTCAGGAAGAGAGACAGTCACAAGATCACATACAAGAGGGGCCAACATGCAATTCAGGTAGACTGCTTCCTAGTAAGGAAAAGGCACTGGGATAGAATCCATGATTGCAAAGTCATCCCTAGTGAAAAAGTCAGCCCACAGCATAAACCATTAGTTGCCACAATCAGCTGCAAGCAGTGGTCAGAGAAGGCTCTAAGGTCAACAGATACAAGGCTGAAGACCTGGAAGTTGACTGGAGAGAAAGTACAACAGTTCAAGGAATTACTCAGGGCTCTAACACCCCAAGAAGAGGAGGAAATAGGTGGAGTTGAAGAAGAATGGCAGCGCCTAAAAACAGCATGTGTTAGGACTACAGAAAAGATATATGGCTGAGCCAGGTATGGAAATAAGGCACATAAGGAAAGCTGGTGGTGGAATGCAGAAGTCCAGGAAGTCATCAAAAGAAAGGAGGAGTGCAGGAAGAAGTGGGAGATAGAAAAGACTGACCAGGCTAGGAAGGACTACTGGATGGCTAACAAAGAAGCTAAGAAAGAAGTTACAATAGCAAAGAATAGGGCATCGGAGGCACTCTACCAACTTCTGGAAAGTGACTCAGTAAGGGGCACAAAGAAACTATATCAGGTTGCAAGGCAAAGACAGAAAATAAAGAAGATATTCAAACACCCTTCATAAGGGAAGCCAGCAACAACCTGCTCACCATTCCACAGGACATCACAGGCAGATAGAAGGAGTATTTCCAGCAGCTTCTGAATGAAGAAAGCCCACAGAAGCTGTACTGCCCCAGAAACAGCCTATGATGAGAGAAAAAGAGGAGCCCACCTTAGAAGAAGTAAGAACAGCACTAAGGAAGATGAAATCAGGGAAATCAGCAGGATCAGATGAGGTCACAGCAGATATGATAAAGATGGTGGTTGAGATAGGTGAGAAATGGCTCCAGAGGGTACTAATAGTGTGGAGAGAAAGGCGTATCCCAGGTGAATGGATAATAAGCAAACTAGTACCAGTGTTTAAGAACAAAGGGGACATCTACAACTGTGGGCAGTACAGAGGCATTAAACTCCTACCACATTGCATGGAAGTTCTGGAGAGGGTGATTGATAAACGGATACGGAGAATAGTAGAATGTAAGATGGGAGATGAACATTTCAGATTCAAATCAAGATGCAGCACAATTGACCTGATGTTTGCAATGAGACAGATACTTGAGAAGAAACTGGAGATGAGGAGAGAGTCCAGCTGGGCATTCCTAGACTTGGAGAAAGCATATGACAAGGTCTCAAGAAAGCTGATCTGGGCAGTACTGCAGTGGTTTGAAGTCCCAGAAACATTGGTAGAATTAGTGTAGGCTATGTACAAGGACCCAGTGACTCAAGTGGGAACAGTGTTCAGCCTCACAGAGGGGTTCCCAGTGGGAGTGGGTGTACATCAGAGTTCAGCTCTGAGCCCACTGCGTTCATACTGGTGATGGACTACATTAAAAAACAGGTTGGAGGGGACAGTTCAACAAAGCTGCTGTATGCAAACAATGTGGCAGTACAGGCAGACTCTAAGCTAAAACTTCAGCAAAGGATAGGAAAATGGAAAACAGATCTGAAGACATATGGGATGAAACTAAGCACAGATAAGACAGTGGTAATGGCAGCAAATTCAGGAAATCAGAAGAAGGTAAGAATAGAGACAGAAGGGAAGATAGTGGAACAGGTAAACAGATTCAAGTATCTGGGAGGGGTGGTTGAGGAGAAAGGTAGTCTGAATGAAGAGGTCACAGTAGAATCAGAGGGGATGCAGCCAACTGGCAAAGAGTATCAGGTGTAGTCTATGAGAGAAGAATGCCAAAGAAGCTGAAAAGTAAGGTGTACAAGACAGTGGTCAGCCAGTACTACTGTATGGTATGGAAACATGGGCAGTAAAGGCAGAACAGCTGAAGAAGTTAGAGGTGATGGAAATGAAGTGCCTGAGAAAGGTGGTAGGATGCACACTGTGGGATAGGTGAAGAAATTATGACATAAGAGCAGAAGCCAAAGTAGCTCCAATTGCAGAAAAGATCAAAGAGAACAGATTACTGTGATTTGAGCACATGTGTAAAAAAGCAGAAGACCATCTGGTGAGGAAAATGTGGGACAAACAGGAAGAAGGTAAGAGAAAGCGAGGATGTCCAGCAAAGATGTGTGAAAGAAGATCTGCGACTGTCAGGCATGAGTGTTGAAGAAGGCAGGAGTGTGGCACTGAATCAAGAGAGTTGGCAACAGTTAACATGATACCCAGTCCCCATGTAGAAAAAATGGGGGAAAGGGGGGCTGATGATGACGATGATGACAGCAGTGCTGCTCTTGTATTTACAAAGCACAGGAATGCATTGCATCTGATGAAGGTATATACCCACCACACAAGCACTGCTGCTCTTGTATTTACACAGCACAGGAATGCATTGCATCTGATGAGGGTATATACCCACCACACAAGCACTGCTGCTCTTGTATTTACACAGCACAGGAATGCACTGCATCTGATGAGGGTATATACCCACCACACAAGAACTGCTGCTGTTGTATCTACACAGCACAGTAATGCACTGCATCTGATGAGGGTATATACCCACCACACAGCACTGCTGCTGTGGTATTTACACAGCACAGGAATGCATTGCATCTGATGAGGGTATATACCCACCACACAGCACTGCTGCTGTGGTATTTACACAGCACAGGAATGCATTGCATCTGATGAGGGTATATACTCACCACACAGCACAGGAATGCACTGCATCTGATGAGGGTATATACCCACCACACAACCACTGCTGCTCTTGTATTTAAATAGCAGAGGAATGCATAGTATCTTATGTGGGTGTATACTCACCACACCACACTGCTGCTCTTGTATTTACAGCAGAGGAATGCATTGTATCTGATGTGGGTATATACCCACCACACAAGCACTGCTGCTCTTGTATTTACACAACACAGGAATGCACTGCATCTGATGAGGGTATATACCCACCACACAAGCACTGCTGCTCTTGTATTTACACAGCACAGGAATGCACTGCATCTGATGAGGGTATATACCCACCACACAAGCACTGCTGCTGTTGTATTTACACAGCACAGGAATGCACTGCATCTGATGAGGGTATATACCCACCACATAAGCACTGCTGCTCTTGTATTTACACAGCACAGGAATGCATTGCATCTGATGAGGTTATATACCCACCACACAAGCACTGCTGCTTTTGTATTTAAATAGCAGAGGAATGCATAGTATCTCATGTGGGTGTATACTCACCACACAGCACTGCAGCTCTTGTATTTACACAGCACAGGAATGCATTGCATCTGATGAGGGTATATACCCACCACACAAGCACTGCTGCTCTCGTATTTACACAGCATAGGAATGCATTGTATCTACTGTTGATATCCAGCCACCACACAAGCTCTGCTGCTCTTGTATTTATACACCACAGGAATGCATTGTATCTACTGTGGGTATACACCCACCACACAAGCTCTGCTGCTGTTGTATTTACACAGCACAGGAATGCACTGCATCTGATGAGGGTATATACCCGCCACACAAGCACTGCTGCTCTTGTATTTACACAGCACAGGAATGCACTGCATCTGATGAGGGTATATACCCACCACACACACACTGCTGCTCTTGTATTTACACAGCACAGGAATGCATTGCATCTGATGAGGGTATATACCCACCACACAAACACTGCTGCTCTTGTATTTGCACAGCACAGGAATGCATTGCATCTGATGAGGTTATATACCCACCACACAACCACTGCTGCTCTTGTATTTAAATAGCAGAGGAATGCATAGTATCTCATGAGGGTGTATACTCACCACACAGCACTGCAGCTCTTGTATTTACACAGCGAGGGGGAGTTGCAGAGAGACCAGTCTATGTTAAAGTCACCTAGTATAACTGTTTCTTGGGGGAAGGTATGAGATGCCCAGAGGACGATGGATTCTTCTGTATTAATGTTAATCCCGGGGGGGGGGGTGTATGCACTGATAATGTTTAGCTGTTTTTTTTTTTTTTTTTTTTGATTTTTAGTTTGGTGAATAGAGTCTCCGCATTATTGAAGGTAGGGAGTGAGTGTCTATAATGTCTATAGTAAGGTTGTTTTTAAAGAGCAGGGTGATACCCCCACTTCTTTTGTGTGTTCCATATTTTCTATGAATGTTGTAGCCTGGAGGTAGTAATTCATTACCCTTATTTTGTGGCTTTAGCCAAGACCTATATCAGGGTAGTATAGTGACAGAGCTGTGTGTAGTTCTATTGTTTTGTTAAGTATGCTTCTTATGTTAATGCTAAGAATTAGGAAGTCAGATGGTTTTCTTTGGGAGTATATTGTATGTGTTGCTGGTTGGTGGTGACGTTAAGGTTAGATGTCATTCTGGGATTTGGGTGCATATCGCCACCTAGTATCATCAGCGATACTGTGTGGATAATACCCATTAGGTATTTAGATATGAATTTGTCATATTGTAGGAAGATATGGGATTTTGTTTGGTACTGTGGAATTATAAATAGGGCATGTCTATGTGTGATGAATTGTATAGTGAAGGTGAGATTAATAGTAGGTTTGGCTTGGTTCCTGGAGGGGTTGGATAGGTTGGAGATTGTATTGTTAGTTTCAAGTTAACGTTTTGATGGTAGGAGGTAACATGACTTATAATGAGGAGGATTCCTACTAGTAAACCTTGCAATGGTAGCATATTGTACTTTAGGGTTGTCTAGGGATACTAGTGGTGATGGGAAGGAGGGCTAATCAGACTTGGTTGTACTGTGGCAAGGGATGGGGATGTAGTACAAGAAGCCTAAATGGGGAACAGAATAGCTTTAGTAAAATTGTTGGAATTAGAGTGGTATACACCAGAACAGATAAATCAGCCAAGAAAGAATCTATCCTAGATTGGATCCTTACAAACTGTTCTCACCTATCACACTACTCTGGTTCCCTCCCTGACACCCAAAGTGACCACCTCCCTACATTCGTACTTAGACAAGTCAAACCAATAAAAACAACTCCCCTTCAACAAATTCATTATACAAAGAATTTCAAACCTCAAGCCTCATAAATGCAGTAACTCACTGTAATTGGAAATCTCTGTCAGATCTCTCCCTAAACAAAGCTGTAGATTACTTTAATTCTACTTTTCGAAGCATATTAAATCACCTTGCCCCTACCAGAGTAGTAAGAACAAAGTCCAGCTATGCCCCCGGTTAGCTAGGGTATAAGTATTCCTGGCTCCACAAAGTCTGCTCTTCAGTTTTTCCCTTAGAACTAGACAAAATACCTAATAGGTATTTATCCATACAGTATCTTTGCTGATACTAGGTGGCAATATTCACCCAAATCCTAGACTGACATCTAACCTTAACGTCACCACCAACCAGCAACACATACAATATACTCCCAAAGAAAACCAGCAGACTTCCTAATTCTTAACAGTAACATAAGAAGCATACTTAACAAAACAATAGAACTACACACAGCTCTGTCACTATACTCCCCTGATATAGTTCTTGGCTAAAGCCACAAAATAAGGGTAATGAATTACTACCTCCAGGTATGACATCCTTAGAAAAGATGGAACACACAAAAGAAGTGGGAGTATCACCCTGCTCTTCAAAAACAACCTTACTATAGACATTATAGACACTCACTCCCTACCTTCAATAATGCAGAGACTCTAATCACCAAATTAAAAATCAATAAAAAAAAAAACAGCTAAACATTATCAGTACATACATTCCCCCCGGGAGTAACATTAATACAGAAGAATCCATCGTCCTCTGGGTATCTCATACCCTCCCACAAGAAACAGTTATATTAGGTGACTTTAACATAGACTGGTCTCCCTGCAACTCCCCCTCTCCACTAACCATATAAACCTCCATGGCTTTTCTCAACTAATCCATACTTACACCACAATAGATAAATCAACCAAGAAAGAATCTATACTAGCTTGGATCCCTGCAAACTGTCCTCACCTATCACACTACTCTGGTTCCCTCCCTGACACCCAAAGTTCTACTTCCCTACATTCGCACTTAGACAACAAGTCAAACCAATAAAAACAACTCCCCTTCAACAAATTCATTATACAAAGAATTTCAAACCCCAGGCCTCATAAATGCACTAACTCACTGTAATTGGAAATCTCTGTCAGATCTCTCCCTAAACAAAGCTGTAATTACTTAATTAATTAATTAATTAATTACTTTAATTGTACTTTTCTAAGTATATTAAATCACCTTGCCCCTACCAGAATAGTAAGAACAAAGTCCAGCTATGCTCCCGGTTAGCTAGGGTATAACTACTCCCAACTCCACAAAGTCTGCTGTTCAGGTTTTCCCTTGGAACTAGACAAACTTTCAACTTAAGCACTCAAACCATTCACTTCTCAGCCCGATACTTGCTCAAAACTCATAGCAAGCACTAATAAACCTTAGCGTTAGACCCCCCCCCCCCCTATATTGTAGAGTAGGACAAGGCTCTCTTTTTGACCTTACCAGCCAATCAGTAAAACAGTTCACTGTACATAACCAGGCATGTCCAAAGGGCAATTTCAGGTGTACCCTCTGGTCCAACTGGTGAATCTGGGCATTTTGAGGCAATGTTACAACTGCCTCATGTACACAGACAACCCTCTCCTCCTATCACCAAACACTAATACATGCGAGAGATGCAATTATACAGCCAAACTGGAGGCTAAGCTCTCTCAACCCAAGACTGGACCAGACAGTCAAAAGGAGAAGGGAATTACTTGCATCACACCACCAGTTTCACATAGACCTATGAAACCAGCACCATCAAAAAACACACATAAATACAAGAAAACATACTCGGAGGCTCTAAATTAAAATCTGCAAAAGCAACAGAGACCTCCAAAGCAGACATCCAAGCAACCTTCACCCCCCCCCCCCAACACAAACCATGAAACACATACTTCACAAAACCAGTGTGCCATGCAATCACAGCCCTTAAGGCAAAATAACATACCCAACACACTAGTAATAGGTGACTCTACAGTCAGGCAACTGACATCCCACTCACTAGGCTGAACAAGGAGAAGGTTACTGTTAGTTGCTTGACGGGTACCAGGATCCACCACATAACACAAGCACTCAGGTCACTCCAGAACAAGTACAAATATGACTCTGTCATTGTCCATGTTGGTGTGAATGACCTGAGCAGTACCTCCCTGGACTACATGAAAAGAGAGATGGAGGAGCTCTCAGATGACATAGCCCAGGCCGGTATGACCCTGAACCTGAGTAGCATCCTGCCCTCACTAAGACTGATACCACGGTAAAGAGAAAAACATATCAATTTCAAAAATTGGCTAAGCTTCTGGTGTCATTCAAAGGGGATCCAGTGTCTGTCAGCCTGGGATGACATGCTCGATAAGCCACGCTGCTTCGCTAGAGCTGGCTTGCACCTGTCACCCTTGGGCTTTTGAATACTGGCCAAAACTCTTGCCACGCCCATAGTGCCTTTTTTAGGCAAGTCTCAAAAAACAAACCCACCACCATAAATAGCACAAGTAACAAAAAACTGAGGGTAATGCTACTCAATGCCAGAAGTCTAAACCTCAAAATGCATGCACTTGAGGTACTCCTCAGTATGGAGAAAATCGATATATGTGCAGTAACAGAAAACTGGTTTAAGGCTCCAGAGAAAACCCCAGCACTACCAGGCTACAACTCATACCATACATTTCAGCCACAAAACCTGGACCAAAATACGAAAGGCGGGGGTGTATCCATATTTATCAAGGATACCCACACCTCCAGGTTAGTGGAACAGTATGATGTTTCAGAGATCATCCACTTGCAACTAACAACGGACAAAACTGCAATTAAAATTGTAGCTTGCTACAGATCACCCACCATGTTTCAGGACCCCCATTCCACATTTCTGGAAACAATGGGAAACATAAAGGTCCTATGCAACACCCTGATATTGGGTGATTTCAATTACCCAAACATTAACAGGGAGAACTACTCAAGTACTAACTCCCTTGCCCAACATTTCCTAGAATTTATAAACTCAAACACCCTGAATCAACTGGTCAACACCCCCAACAGAGGTGACAACATATTGGACCTGGTCATCAGCAACATGGGCGACCGGTGTTCCACACCAGAGGTCAACCCCTCGCTGGTTAGATCTGACCATAAACTAATCACTCTGGATATCCACATTCTGCACCCACCACTGGTCAAAGAAACCACCGTGAAAAACTTTTCAAAAGCAAACTTCACATTACTTAAGACCGAGGTGGAAAGTTTCAAAGCCCCCGTGCTAAAGGATAAAGCTGTCCAAGCTGCAAAATCCTTTACTAATGCACTCTGCAGGCACCTACAGGAATGCATGGATCGTGCTATCACAAGCAAAATCAAGACTCACTCCTCCAAGAAAAGGAAATCAGTCTGGTGGACCCCTGCCATAAACAAGCTATACAATAGAAGGAGGAAATTAGTACAGAAAAGAGTAAAATCCCAAGAAGGGAAGACATCCCTGATCAGTAGCAGCAATAAACTACGATCCCTCATAAAATTATCCAAGGCTAGCTTCGAAAGAAAAATTGCCAAGGACTCCAAAGATGTGGTTACCGCAAGACATTCTTTAGTTATGTGAAGAATCTAAGTGGCAATTCTCAGATCTGCTCAGAGTTAGTGCAAGATGGCACAAAATACACTGAACCGACCGATATCGCCAACATCCTGGCAGACAGGTTCAGTGCAAACTTTACCCCCCTCTCACCCCCAAAAGGCCCCATAACCATACCAGAAGTATGCAGTGCCCCTGAAATCACAGACACTCAGGTTAAAACAGCCCTCTCCAAAGCCAAAAACACATCAATGGGACCGGACGGTGTACCAGGATGCGTCCTACATGAGCTCAAAGATGAACTAACCCCTCATCTAAACACACTGTTCAAACTCAGCCTCTCCATAGGCTATGTGCCCATAGAGTGACACACAGAAACAGTTATTCTGCTCCACAAAGGCGGAGCCTCAACAGACCCTGGGAACTATCTCCCTATAAGCCTGACTAGCTTGGTCTGCAAGGCTATGGAGTGCATCATCATGGATCTCATTAACAGAAACATTGGGAACCTCCAAACACTGGACCCTACCCAGTTCGGCTTTGTTAAGGGCAGATCATGCCTCCTAAACCTGGTGGACTTCTTTGAGACAGTTACCAAGGCAATAGACGAGGGAAAGGTGGTCCACACAGCCTACCTAGACCTCACAAAGGCCTTCAACACCATTCCCCGTTCTGGTATTATAGACAAGCTCACCAGCCTAAACATAAACCCCTACGTCACGAGATGGGTTGCCAACTGGCTCACGGACAGAACCCACATGGAAAGAGTTGCAGGAGCTAGGTCTGACTCTAAACCGGTTTCAAGTTGCATTCCCCAGGGCTCAGTCCTAGGACCCCTCCTGTTCTGCATATACTTCTCAGAGGTACAGGCAAGCACAGGAGGACTATGGCTGACCAAGTTCACAGACAACTGCAAACTAGGGGCTATAATTGACTCTCCGGCTGACACAGATAACCTCCAAAAGGGTCACACCGAGACAGATACCTGGTTTCAAAACCATGGCCTCAAGCTAAATGCCAAAAAGTGCATAGTCATCCACTTTGGAAAAAACAAAGTACCCACAAACTACCACATAGGTGGTAACCCCCTAAATACGGAAGACGTAATAAGGGATTTGGGGACCCAAGTAGATAGTAACCTATTCTTTGATAATCACATTGCCAAAGTGGTTAGAAAATCCTTTTATGTGGCCCACTAATCACAAAAGGGTTTGCATCCAGCTCAAAAGAGGTTATTGTGCCCCTCTATGCATCACTCATCTGACCCATCATGGAGTACAACGCCCCATTTGGGGTGTACCTTACAAGACACATGCAACAGCTGGAAAGACCACAGAAGTACCTCACCAAGAGGATCACTGGCCTCAAACAGATGCCCTATGCATGTTGACTGAAGAAACTCCAGCTGTACTCAGTTGCATACCGCCTACTCAGAGGTGATCTCTGCCTGACATACAAGGCCATGTCCAACCCAGAATTGATGGACATGCTCCACCTAAAGAAAACCATATCCCCTCGAGCCACATGCTCTAGGGATGTAAACCTCACCACAACAATAAATAGGATGTGCTGGAGGGATAGATTCTTGTCCCAGAGACTTCCCATGCTCTGGAACAAGATTCCAATCTACATCAGGCAGAGCTCCTCGCTAACACTCTTCAAGAGAAACTCTGACGAGTGGATGGGAAACAGAAAGTTTACCCCAGGGATCACTTTAGTGGCTGTGCTGGACAGAGGCACAGGGAACTAATCTAAGGAGGCGGCAAAAGCCAACACATTCTGGCTAGGCTGATAAATGCCTTCGGGCAGATAGCCTAGTACCTACCTATGAACCTATACCTTAACAGGTGCATGTGTCTAGGATGATGCAGCTTGATTGGTTGGTTGTGTTAAGGGGCTTGGTCTAGGAGGATATGATTGATTGATTGTTTGCACTAAAGGGTTTGGCTTAAGTAACTATAAAGGTCTTGAAAAAGGGGGGTTGGTAGGAATGGGTGTAGGGTAGGGGAGCAGAGTGAGCCTAAGTACAGTGAGGGTGAATGGAATGGGTTGGACCCTGGACAAACATCATGCCAAAGGAAAAAGTATCTGTCTGATAAGACAAGGAATAAGAGATATGTGCCAGGGAACATTAAGAGTAATGGTTGTTCTTTAAAAGTTTAGACACTAATTGGTAGAGGCTCTGTATTATACTTCACGGAAACACTTTACTTGCCAATACCTTTAATCTTTCTTTTCAAAGAATTTCTGGTAGAGTTGAACTAGTAGTAAAGTTATAAGGCAAATTAGAAATGTTAGAGCTAAACTGAAAATTCAAAGTGATAACACAGTATTTTTTCAATGGATATGGTTGCACATGGGGGGGACTATGCTGCCCCTGGGAGTGTGCATGCCACTAGCAGCAATGATACACTTTATAATAACAAGTGAGTTGACAGCAGAAGTGGAGGTACATACAGGTATCTCAAAAGGACAGTCCTTTTGGCTTGTTGTTGTAGTGGGTCCCATATGCTGGTTACTGTAAGGTAACGGCCGACTGCCTAACAGTTGAGGGAGGGGGGCACAGACAATAAAAGTTGGTAAATTTATTCCACAGTTTACAGAGGGTGATAATTTTGATAGTTTTATTCATATATTTGAAAGAGTGCATAAACAGTATAATGTTGACCATGGGCTCTGGGTACGGTTCCTTACTCCCTTACTCCATGGTAAAGCTGTAAATACTGTTTCTAAATTGTCTGATACTGATTGTTTAAACTATGATAATGTTAAGCAGTGTTTATTGGAATGTTTTAAATTAACACCTGAAGCTTTTGTGAGCATAGACGCAAGGCAGATGATGGTGTATGTGATTATATTGCTGAGTTAAGCACTTATTTTCATAGGTGAGTGAGTAGGTGTCAGGTCACCACTTTTGAAAGGTTGGCCAACCTTTGGTGAGGGAACAAGCCTTTAGCACATTGCCTGAGGACATGAGAATCTGGTTGGCAGACTGGGAGTGTAACTCTGCAGATGAGCTGGGGAAAAAGGGGGATCTCTACTTAGCAAGCAGGGCATCACTGAACAAGAAGGGGATATCCAGTGCTGCACATGGATATAGGGTAACCCATAGTGGGCAGACTAAGCCACCCCAACAGAGTCCACCAGTAACAGGGGAAGCCACTAGTTCAGGTACACGGCCAGGATCAAGGGTTAGATGTTTTAAATGTAACCAGAGGATCATGTGGCATACAAATGTCCACTGAGGCAAGGTGAGGAACAAAAGGTGAGGGAGCCAGCAAGTGGGAATAACAGCATGCCAGTGGTAAGTTGTCTGGAGACAACATGGGTACCAAACTGTCGCTGGAGTTTGTATCATATCTTAGTGGATGGAAGACAGGCCACTGCTAAGAGAAACATAGCCTCTGACATAACCATTGTGAAGCCTGCAGTGTTTTAAGAGGACCAGTACTTGCTTGGGCAGTCCACTCCAGTAAGAGCCTTAGGAGGGAACCAATTCCAAATGACTTTGGCCAGGGTTCACCTTGACTGGGAGGGTGGGAAAGGAAGGAAGCAGGTTGATGTGTTTGAGGATATCCCTGCAGATGTCTTGATAAGGAAGGATTTTGATAATGCAGTATTTTGTGTGCATGCAGTTACACACAGTCAGGCTTGGAGACAGGCATGTGGGTCTGGTAGCCTGGGGGAGACCCAGACAAACCCCACACCTGAAGCTGTGGCTGGTGATGTGGCTATTTCAGGGAGGAAGCTACCCTGTGGCAGTGAGCCTGAAAGTGAGCCACAGCTGCTGGTAAGTAATGATGTTCTCATGGACAAGGGTGACTGCAAGGACAGAGGTGAGTGGTAGTACCCAGGCTGACAGTGAGGCACCATTGTCAGACAATATCAGGCTTCCTATGGAAAGGGAGCTGGGAAGGGTCACAAATGTAGAGTTGAGACAGGCTCAGCTTTCGGACCCTACTTTATGAGGCTTGGGGGAGGTAACTAAGGAGGCCCCTGATTCTCAAGGAAAAGGGGAGTCTATATATTTAAACAAAGGATTACTGTATAGAGAGAGTGGACCCCTGAGGGTGGGCTAGAGGGTGATGTAATACAGCAGTTGGTAGTGCCCAGAGCCTACCATCTGGCACTTCTAGCCATAACCCATGACATTCCTTTTGCAGGTCTTATGGGCATAAAGCATACCAAGAGGTGTATTATGCAGAACTTTTATTGGCCTGGGATTGCAAGGTATGTAACAGGGTACTGCAGGACCTGTAAGCAGTGCCAAAAGGTAGGTAAGGCAGGAGACAATGTCAAAGCTCCTTTGATGCCTTTGCCTATGATCGAAGAGCCATTTCAGAGGGTAGCTATGGATATTGTGTGGCCTCTGAGTACCCCAAAATCCATAGGGAAGAAGTATATCCCGGTGGTAGTAGGTTATGCTACTAGATACCCTGAGGTGGAGGCTCTCTCCTCCATTGAGGCAGAGAAGGTGGCAAATGGTTTGTTAGAGATTTTCAGCAGGGTAGGCTTCCCAAGAGAAATACTGACTGACAGAGATGCCAATTTCATGTCAGATGCTGACTTATCTGTGAGATTTCTGTGGGGTGAAGCACCTAAAGACCAACCCTACCACCCCCAGACTAATGGTAACTCTACACTAAAGACCATGCTGTGGACATTTGCAGACCAGTTTAAGAAAGAGTGAGACAAATATTTGACCCATCTGCTGTTTACATACAGAGCGGTACTCATGAATCCACATATTTTTCACCCTTTGAGTTGCTGTACGGGCATAGGGTGAGCGGGCCTTTAGATATGATTTGTGATGAGTGGAAGGGCGAGTGTGAATCCCACAAGGAGTATGTTGTGGCATATGTCCTAAACCTCAGGACAAGGCTTAGGCAGCTAATGGGCATGGCCCAAGAGAACCGGGCGGAAGCCCAACAGCTGAAAAAGGTTTGGTATAACAGGAATGCTGGAGCCTGAGAGTATTCTGTCGGACAGCAGGTTATGGTGATCATTTTTGTCAGACACAGTAAGCTGCATGGATCTTGGGAGGATGCTATGAAGTGGCAGGGAAGGTCAGTGATGCTAACTACATCGTAAACTTGCTAGGCAGGGGGCAGGGGCTCAAACTGTACCATGTTAACATGATGAAGTCTTACCATGATAGAGAGTCCCTGGTGCTGAATATCTGCAGTGGATAGCAGGAGAAGTCTGAGGGGGATCCAGTGATCACAGACCTGAGAAGGAAAAACTGGCCAGATAAGGTAGTGTGGACCCTAGCCTGTGATCAGACATTCCAGAAGCTTCAAGGGGCTTTGGGAGGATCCCTGTGTTAGCCAGTCTAAAGTATAGCAAAGAATTTGCTGGGCAGGTGGATGCTTCAAATTATGGGGTGGGGGCTGTACTCAGCCAGGGTTCCTCAGAGAGAGAAGAGCACCCATTTGTATATCTCAGCTGTAGACTCCAACACAGGAGGAGTGTTATGCTGCTGTAGAAAAAGAATGTCTAGCCATAGTATGGGCACTGCAGAAACACCAGCCTTATCTGTATGGAAGGAAATTCCCTGTACTTACAGACCACAATCCCTTAACATGATTACATTGTACCAGCCAGCAAAATCCCAAGTTATTAAGGTGCAGCCTAGGGTTGCAAGCATATAACATGACAGTGCAGCACCATAGTGGGGTTAGCAATGCCAATGTGGATGGACTTTCAAGACGGGGTATAGGTTAATGTGTGACCAGACAGGCCCATTTCTTTCAAGCAATGTTTTTCCAGGATCACTTGAAAAACTAGCTGAATCTTCAAAGGAGGGAGAGATGTGATGATGTATGGTACTGTCGTCTGTGCCAGGGAGACTAGGGCAGTGCATGTGTAACATATGCCAGCATAGCTAGCTGGAGTTTTGCAAAGAATTTTATGTCATTTGACTATTACACCGATTTATGCAGATGCTTGTGTTAAAATGTATTTGTAAAGTTGCTAGTGTTAAAATGCATCAACAGTGGGTCATGCTGGACAGAAGAGAGATATACATGTAAGTAAGACAGTATTATTATAACTGATTAAATGTATATATTTCAACAGAGAATCTTGAAAGGGAAGTGATTAATCTCAGTCCAGCTAATTTTGAAAATGGGTTGAGGTGTTTGAAATTGTTTTATAGCTTTCAGATGCTGCAACAGATCTTGGCAAAGCTCTGTGTGTGTTGTACCAGAGTCAGGTGACCACAGGTGATGTCTTTCTATAACCAGCACTAAAATGTTTTTTAGATATTAGTGAGAGATATTTTGGAATTCTCACAGCACTTTCTTCTTTGGAATCTGACAGGAAAGATCTGTCACAGATATCTCACACAACCACAGACAGGCAACTCAGAACACCTTATCTTGCTTTGTTGAAGCAAACAACTCAGCAGTCATAATCCTGCCTTTTTGTAGTAAGTACCTTAACTAGGGAACAGTAATTCTTTACTCAGTCAAAAAAATATAATGAGATTAGTTATGTATTGTTTTTCTGCATATGTGTGAATCTATCCAACTGTTTTATTTTTTTATATCTTCTGTGAATTAAACCCTGGTGTTTATTGTAATTAGATATTCAGTATTGTCATGTTTTCTATTTTATTTTTTATTATTAAATATTTCTATACCTTTCATTATGGCTGGTCTTATAGAGAATATTTTTAACATCTTGACAGTGCTTATGCTTTTTTTAGTGACTCTATGGCCACTCCTGAAAGCCTTGCTGCTTGGTCAAACTCTACCATTTGTATTAGTATTAATTTTACTCAGTATAATTGGGTACCCTTGTACGGCCCTTAGAGTAGCTGACTGGTGGCAGCATAATTAACTTATAGGCTGGGTATAAGGGGGCATAGCTGGTAAATCTGTGCCAGCCTTTTCCATGTGTGTGTGTGTGTGTGTGTGTGTGTGTGTGTGTGTGTGTGTGTGTGTGTGTGTGTGTGTGTGTGTGTGTGAAAATCAAATATCCAAGTGTGTGTGTCAGCTACTTGGAACAGGGACACAGTGCTCCAAAGTGGTTTGTGTGGGGTCCTGTTTGGGGCCTGGAGAGAGAAAAACAGTCCAGCCCCAGGTCTGAAATGTGCCTCCTTCACGATCTTAAGGGACATTGTGCTTGGTGCAGAGAGCTGCAACTGAAAATACTGTGTGTATCCATTTTTGCTCCTAGTGGCCGTCCCTCACCTGTGTCAGTGTTGAGGACGGAGGCTCCTTGATTACTGGCCCAGAGAAGGTACTGTCACAGGTACATTGGTAAAAATCCTGTTTATCTCACTAGGTAATATGCAAGTCATAATTCTGTGTAACAATTTTTTTTTCATCCTAGTTTGATTGACTATTAATAATAATGTATTATTCATGTTTGCAGTAAGATTTAGAAACAAAAATAAAGTCTTTAAAATCCTGAAAGAATGTGTAAAATTGTCTTGATGATGATAAATAAAAATACTGATGAGATATCTTTTTTGATTAATCTAAATTAAATTGCTGTATTTCAAAATGACATATTTTATAAATAACCTAGTTTCTTGTGTATCAAGTGTATGATTCATTGATAGCTAATCTCATGTTCGTGTTTTGTAGTTACTAAGCATTAAAAATCATAACTTTGGCATATAAAAATAACAAATGGAAACTTGTCTCCTTTCACTGTTATTCATTCAAGCAAAACAGTAGTCCCCCATTTCCCACGTCCCATAGCCACTGACCATTAAGTAATATACACATAATTTTGCAACATACAAAACTTGATGTGTTATATTGTGGGTACCATTAAATGTTTCCTCAGATAACCATATAGTTTACTGTAATAAAAACATTACTTTAGTTTTCAGACTGATATCTGAATAATGTCAGCTGTGAATCATCTGTAAAAATCAATCTTGGATCATCTATGCATACTGTAACTAGGTACATTTTTCCCCCCGACATCTCATTAGAACCCATTCACACCTTTATTTACTTATGTGTCATTGTAGGCACAACCATATCCATATAAAATGCATCTGATTACTTCAGGAGATATAATCAATGCTGAAGGCGTACTAGTGTAAAAATGTTTGTCACATCTACTGCTTGCCTAGTATTTGGAAATATGACCTCCTTTTTCCTTCCCATTTCCAGTGTCACCAGGCAACAGTGCATAGAACACAATCCAAAAACAAAACAAAACAATGCATTGCTCAAACTGCTGCTGGGAGTGTCTTCTTTCTGGTCAGGGCCACATCACTGTGTTTTATTACATAAAATTATAGTGTGCAAAATATTCCATCCAGTGCCCATTTTGGGAATCATAAGCAATCAAAACATACAATAACATAGTGGATTTCAAACAGTGAGGTTAATCTACGTGGGAATGCCCAGGGCGTTTATGAGAAAGTCTGATCATGTTGTTGACACAGAAAGTTAACTATGAAGTATTAACTTTATATGGGATCAGGCTAACTGCAGACAGATATGGTCCCTGAATGTTATCTAACTGCATACTACATAAATAATGCAGAAGCCAAATCAGAATTAGTCCTTGTCTGTGTTTGTTTGGGAGGGTTGGTTTACTTCTGTACAGCAGAGTATATGAGTTGTTAGTCTGGGATGCTCCCAAAGTACTTTTTTGCTTTCTATGCAGTGGCTGAAGTATTCTTCTGTGGTTTGAGGGAGGCTTACTAGGGAAAGAGTATGAAAACCTGTGGGTCATAGCAAAATGCATTAGCATGCCACACTGCTGCAGGGTCATGCACCATACATCAAACCACATTCACATTAATGCAACATTCTGCAGGGGTTGGTGCTGCAGTTCCATGCACCATGCATCAAGCCTCATTCACATTAATGCAACATTCTGCATGGGTGATGCTGCAGTGCCATGCACCATACATCAAGCCCCATTCATATTAATGCAACATTCTGCAGGGTTGGTGCTGCAGTGTCATGCACCACGTGTCAAGCCCCATTCACATTAATGCAACATTCTGCAAGGGTGATGCTGCAGTGCCATGCACCATGCATCAAGCCCCATTCATATTAATGGAACATTCTGCAGGGGTGGTGCTGCAGTGCCATGCACCATGCATCAAGCCCCATTCACATTAATGCAACATTCTGCATTGGTGATGCTGCAGTGCCATGCACCAAGCCCCATTCACATTAATGCAACATTCTGCATTGGTGATGCTGCAGTGCCATGCACCAAGCCCCATTCACATTAATGCAACATTCTGCACAGGTGGTGCTGCTGCTTATATGAACTATAGGCATCACAAAGCTTCGTGAATAAGGTTCAGCAAACTTTGTTATCACTACTCTGTTAAAATGTTATTAAATCTCATCTAATCTCTTCTTTGTGTAAGACATTTAGCATTATCCATTGTCAGTGTGTGTTCTCCATCATCACAACCGCTGTGTATTTTGTGTATGGAGTCTGTTTAAACGCTTTATTCTATTGTTTTCATTTTTAATTTTATTTGCCCTATCTCTAGTTATAACTTCTGCAACACAATTTTCTATTTTTCTCCTTAATGGCTACTTTGTTCTGTGCTTCTTTCCAGTTGAACATCTTACAATTATGTACAGAAATAGAGCTGAATCCTTCTATACCATCTACAAGGTCCCTTTAATACTGGAGTCGACCAAAAGTAAATTATGCTAACATAGGATTGGAAGACATTTGTAAGCCTAGTTTTAATCCTTTTTTTGTCAGACTCTGTGAATTTAAATAACAGCTTGTGAGTGACACAGGGTTACCAGTCCTTTAACTAAATCATCATGATTTGAGATGCTCCCATCTCCCAAACGTTATAACATCATCATTGTGACATTACTTGGGTACTGAGCCAAACATCAAATTATGGTTCTTCTACGTCTGTCACTTAATCCACAATGCCCTGAATCATGAGTTCTTTGTATCCCTCAAATAATGTCACATTCAATCATGAAAACAGTACACGAAAATGGGCAAAACCAATTTCAACTACCCCACTATAAAATTTGACACGTACATGATCCCAAACTTACAGGCCCATAGATTCATGGACTTTGTAAACACAAACACCTTGGTGCAGATAGTCTATATTCCCATTAGCAGTGCAAACATACTCCATTTGGTACCCACAAATATGGAAGAATGCTGCCCCCCCCCCCCCCCACACACACACACACACAGTGCAGTGTCTTCTCTGGTAAGATCAGGCAGTAAATATATCTCCTTCATAATATAAATCAGTTATGTGACCTCGGCTATCCCCATAACATTTAAGAACTATTCTAATGCAAACTTCCTAGTACTAAGTGATAACCTGTCATCACTTCTAGCCCCCCTCCCCATAGAACCCTGAGAACACAGCTCTGTACAGTCATGTTAATGAATGTAAACAGACAGCTGTGGCTATCAGAAATAAGCTTAGAACTAACAAAAAAAAAACACCCTGGTGAAATCCAAACATGAACAAGCTGTACACCAAAAGAAAAACAGTTATAGCTGAGACTAGGAAGTGCTACACCCAGCATGGTAAAAACACTCATCAATCCAAGCAAATAACTAAGAGGGCAAATTAAGTCTACTAAAGTCAAATTTGAGGGAAAGATACCTTCCCAGGCAAAGGACAACCACAAAGCTTTCTTTAGCTATGCCCAAATCATCAAAGGCAATAGGCAGCAGGTGTGCAGAACTGATTGTAAATGTAGCCACCTACATGGAGATGGAAGATAAATTAAATGTGCTAGCTGACGAATTCAGCTTCAGTTTACCCCCTCCCATTTCTCCCATGGCCACCCCTCAGGAAATACCATTAAATAATCCCTCCAACTAACACTAAGGAGCAGGTTCTAGATGTGCCCTCTAAGACCAAAAGCACTGCATTGATGAGCCCAGATAATATCCAGGGATGCCTCCTAAATAGCCTGAAACATAACCTCTCAGGGACGCTAGAGTCACTGTACCTCCAGGCAGGCTTTGTGCTATGCAAATGGAGAACTGCAAAAGTCATTCCTCTGCACAAGGGCAGGCCAACAATGGATCTCGGAAACTACAGCCCCAAATGTCTGACTAGTGTCATGCACAAGGCCATGGAAAGAATTATCATGCAAATGATTAATAAGGACATAGTAAACCTTCAGACATTAAATCCAACCTGGTCTTGTTTTGTTAAGGGCAGATCATGCCTACTCATCCTGGTGGATTTCTTTGAGAAGGTCACCAAGGCAGTGGATGGGGGCAAAACAGTGCATACTGCCCAACTTGACACGGCTAAGGCATTTGATACAATAACCCAGTCGGGCACTGTAAACCAACTCATGGATATAGACATAAATCCTTAAGTTTTGTGCTGGATAGCCAGCTTGCTCTCAGATAGGGCCCAGGGAATTAGGATAAGGAGTCCACCTCCACAAAGAGCCTGTAACTACTGGAGCCCCTCAGGGCTCTGTACTAGGTCCACTCATTTTTGGGATCTACTACTTAGTAGTCAAGGCCAATGTCAAGGGCCTGAGGCTGACCATTTCTGCAGATGATTGCAAACTAAGAGCAGTCATAGAATCCCCCAAGACAATAACATCCTACAGGAAGCACTAACACCAACAAATGACTGGTGCTAAAGCTACAGCTTAAAACTCAGTGCCAAGAAATGCATAATAGTACCCTTTGAGAAGTCAGCCACCCTAGGAAATTACCTCATCAATAACATGCACCCCTTAGAGTAGAACCAGTAGTCAGGGATTTAGGTATGTATGTGGAGAGTAACCTGACTTTCAGCCAACCTGTGTTTAAGGTGGTAAGGAAATCATTCTTTGTTGCTCAGATTATAAACAAGGACATGGCATCTAGATCCAAGGATGTTATTGTTCCACTGCATTTCGACCTCATCGGGCCACCATTATTGAGTACAATGCACCCTTCGGTATGCACCTGACAAGTTCACAGAGATTTCTCACAAACAATTTAGAGCGTAAAAAACAAGTCCTTTGCAGATCACCTCAAAGCCCTCTTTCTATACTGTGTTGATAGTCGATCTCTGCCTGGCATGCAAGGCATCCTTGGATCCCACTCTGACGGACCTTTTCTACAAAATGAACAGCATTAGAATTATTCAATCTGGGGATTTAAACGTTGCTTATGATATAAATAGGACATGTTGGAGGAACTGGTATGTGTCTCAGAGAATTTCCCTTCTCTGGAACAGGCTTCCCATCCATGTGAAGGAGGCTTCCCTAAACATATTCAATAGAAACGTGGACCAGTGAATGGGAAATCAGAAATGCATCCTGGGTGTAGCACCCAAGTCTCTAATGGACAGAGGCAGCCTGTAAATCTTGTCCTCGCTTATATATACCCTTTAAAATAATCTCTATGGTTCATAAACTTGTGGGATACAGTTGGGATGCTTGGCTAGGCTAATAAAGGCCCCAGTGGTCATTAGCCTACTATACACATATGAACCTGTAAAATAATAAAAAAGAACATTATTTGGAGGGACAAGATACCCTCCATTCCCCATGTAAGAAGGTGGCACCCACACTTTCATGCTGATTTGAGATTCTGACTTTGTTTGAGGGTACATAGCACTGTAGACAAGAAATTACTTGCTTATTCATGTGATCCACCAAATTCACTTGCTCCAAAGTTCTTTTATTATGTGTTACATTTGGTATTGTTGTTTCAGTTCACTTATGATTCAGGATTATAAAACAGATCTTTACAACAAGCTTTAGGCACGATATTTGTACTAAAGCTATAGTAAAGGAATGCCTACCCTTCCCCACCAGCCATGAATTCTCAGTGATAACAATAAGCAGTTAGGTTTAGGCCAGGTCTTACTGTATATAATGCTATGGTGTAAACATAAAGAAAAAGTAGTGTGTGCGTCTGTGCAGAAACAGCCAGGAGAGAGGTTGTGTAACACTTTAAATCCATTAGTCCTAGAACATCTTGGCATAGTCTTGTTAAAATTATGGTGTTGTGTGATATCTGTGAAATGCAGATAAGCAGCTATGAAGCACTACTCATGGGTATCAGACCAAGAACTGATTCCTCATTGGTGTGCAGCAATGACATATGTTTCTCACTTGCCTCATACTGGGAGTTGGCAAAGCCTCAGCCCTGGAGTACTTAAAACTTTATTTTACTTAATTTTTGCCATGTTATAGTTATTTCTCTACCATCAAGCCAAACCATTAAAACAAAACATACAAAGCCACATATGTCTGCTCTGCAGACTGAAAACATTAACAGCTTTAGCAAAAATACTGTAGACCAGATAACTGTTAATTCACTAACTTCCCTGTTTGAGAGCGACCGTAAATAAAAGTGAGCACACAGAGGAAGCTCTTGGGATACTTGCCAAGTAACCATCCCCCAAACTTATGAAAACTGAGTCCTCAGCAGAAAAGCTGTTTGAATGTCAACAACATGGTCATGTGACTCAGCAGCTTACCAAAACCATTGACAGCTGCAAAAGAAAGCTAATACTCCTTTAATAAACATTTTCTTGTATTAGTACTCCTTTTCGGAAGAACAGAAAGTCTTAAACTGTAATGTTTGGTTTTACTAAATGACTTTAATTCATAATACTTTGTCTCAAAAATCACATTTCACAAGGATACACAAAAGACACTGGAACACAGGTGTGATGTTTATTGGACCAACATAGATGGTTGCTGTTGTGGATGGGTGTGGTTGTGTTTGTGTTCCAACGTCTTTGCGTTTTCTGTTAGCGTGCCAACATGGCATTTCTTTCTTTTTTTTCCTTCTTCTTCTTTCATATTTAACAACAGACACAGTAATACTTTCAGATAGAACGGGGATATCCAAATCAATCATTTAACTGATCGATACGTTTTTTATTTTTTTTTTGGAGAATGTTGAGCATGAACAGTATAAGTAGTTAGATGAGTCCAGAACATTCAGATTAAGTTTACAGTCTGTTTGGTGGTAGAGAGACTGCTGTAGGAAAAGTGTAAAATATCTGAAAAGAGTATGAGAGTTACTAACATCTTAACACCATGTAACTTTTTCCAGAGTAACCGCTAACCACAAAATACAAAAGCTAAAGTAATTTCAGCTTCCACACACAACACGATGGAATCAGAGTTTCAGTGTGATGAATGACCGTCTTCTTGTAGACAGTAACTCCTTTTTCGGAATGGCTTTCTAAGTCACCTGATCTTCTGATATAGACCCTAAATGGGGTCTATATTACATGATTGAAGTTTCAAAACATCGAACCTTATATGGTTGACAGCATATGATCGAAGTCCTTAAACTTCGAACAGGTAACAAAAACACAAAAAAGCTACACAGACACACCATTAAAATGCTCTATGCAGGGGGCAAGCCCCCCTGCATCCCCCGCTACTTAAATATACCAAATCTGAGATCGCTCTACAGTGCAGAAAAGGGAAATCTTCCCTTTCCGCCGTGTATGGAGATCTCAGTTATAAGATTTGAGGTTTCAAAACTTTGATTATATGGTGTTGACCAAATAAGATTCGAAGTTTTTAAACTTCGATCTTCTGATATAGACCCGAGTAAATGCTGCTGTCAGGTAAAATGAGATTCAATTTTTTAAGAAGGAACTTCATACAAAAACAGTAATGGGAACAGCTGTTTTTTTTTTCTTTACTATTTCACAAATTAAGAATTGTCTTTTTTTTTCTGTGACCAGGGCCCTCCTACCATTAAAAATTGTACCAGAACACTTCCTTGTTATTCGCACATATTGGGTAATAAAGAAGACTTACATTTTGTAGGATTACTGGTTATTTAACAACATGCCCTTCAAGTTTATGAAGAAAATTGACAAACCTCGGAGGAGAATGGCGAGACCTAACAGTGCAGTTATTTTTGAAATTGGTTACATCATCATTGCTGATGTATGTGTATAGCTCTCTAAACACACGTGCGACTCCAGAAAAAAACATACAACTCACAGAATCATGACGATAAAAGATTTTACTGATGTATCTGGTACCTCGGCTTACACCTTCAGAGAATAAGTTATTACATCAAGCAGCTTTGTTTATATACATCTTACTTAATTCATTCAATTGACTATCCTTCAGTAACCAATCAATAATTTAAAGTGCCCATCACACATTTATATACATCTTACTTAATACATTCAATTAACCATCCTTCAGTGACCAATCAATAATTTAAAGTGCCCATCACACATTTATATACATCTTACTTAATACATTCAATTAACCATCCTTCAGTAACCAATCAATAATTTAAAGTGCCCATCACACATTTATATACATCTTAATACATTCAATTAACCATCCTTCAGTAACCAATCAGTAATTTAAAGTGCCCATCACACATTACCCATGTTTGACTGTTCATAACCAATTTTATACAAAATGTCAAAGATGAATCCCTCTAACATTGAATGAAACAGCATCATTCCATCCCCATTAATAAAATGTGAACATTTTCAACCATACAGCGAACAATATCTGTTTACCCTCCCAAAGCTTCTTTAACCTCCTGGAATGCCTGCTCACATACTAGGGTCCACACTACCTTATCCTGCCTGTTTTTCCTTGTCAGGTCTGTGAGGGGAGCAGCTATGGTACTGTAACTGGGGATGAACTTTCTGTAGTACCCTGCTGTCCCTAAGAATGCCCTCACCTGATTTTTGGTAACAGGTGCAGGCCATGCCTGAATGGCTTCCACTTTAGCAGGTTCTGGCCTGATCTTAGCATTCCCCACTCTATGTCCCAGGTAGGAGACCTCTGCCATACCCACCTGATATTTGCTCAGCTTAATGGTCATCCCTGCCTTCTGCAGTCTGCCCAGCATCTCCATGACATGTTGAAGGTGCTGTTGCCAGGAATGGCTGTAGATGGCAATATCATCTAGGTAAGCAAGGGCAAACCCTCCTGCCCCTGCTAGGATATGATCTACCAGCCTCTGGAAAGTTGCTCAGGCATTTTTCATCCCAAAGGGCATCTTTGTGAACTCATACAAGCCAAAAGGAGTCACAAAGGCTGACCTCTCTCTAGTAGTGGGAGTCAAGGGCACCTGCCAGTAACCCTTGGTAAAATCAATGGTGGTAAGATATTTAGCCCCACCCAGATGTTCTAGGGCTTCATCCGACCAAGGCATGGGGTCAGCATTTGACTCTGACTATTTAATTTCCTGTAATCCATGCAGAACCTGCTGCTACCATCCTGGGGAGGCCCAAGGACTGTTGGACTCTTGAATTACCCCTAGTTCCAACATTTCCTGTATCTCCTCCCTCAGAGTCTGTTTGACTCTCTCAGGCATCCTATAAGGGGCTTGCCTAATAGGCTTTGGGGTCCTGTATCCACCTAGTGCTGCACCAGGTGGGTGTATCCTGGTTTCCCAGTGAGCATGTCCCCAAACCCCTGTAACACTGCTCGGATTTCTCAAACATGGGTAGGAAATAGCTGCTGGGACATTGCTACCCCTTCCACTGAGGTGTCAGTTTGAGCCTCACTGAGGAGATCGATCACTAGATCTCCCTCAGACTCCTCCTGCAATCCACTGCAAATAATCAGCACAAGGGCCTCCCTATCGTAGTAAGATTTCATCACGTTAATATGCTACAATTTGTGCCCTTGCCTCCTGGCTAGCAGTTCAACATCACTGACCTTCCTTACCACCTTGTAGTGTCCCTCCCAGGCTGCCTGCAGCTTTTTGTGTCTGACAGGAATGAGAACCATTACCTGCTGCCCTACAGCATACTCTCTAGCTCAAGCATTCCTGTCATACCATATCTTTTTCTGTTGTTGGGCTTCTGCCAAGTTTTCCTGGGCTAAGCCCACGAGTTCCCCGAGCCTTGTCCTGAGGTTTAGGGCATATGCCACAACAGACTCCTTTTGTGATTCACACTCATATTCCCACTCATTTCGAATTAAATCTAAAGGCCCCCTCACCCTATGCCCATACACTCAAAAGGTGAAAATCTGTGGATTCCTGGGAAACCTCTCTGTAAGCAAACAGATGGGGCAAATATTTGTCCCACTCCCTCTTAAACTGGTCTGAAAATGCCTGTAGCATGGACTTGATTGCAGAGTTTAACCTCTCAACAAGGCCATTAGTCTGGGGATGGTAGGGGGTGGTCTTCAGGTGCTTCACCCCACAGTACTTCCACAGACATGCCAGCAGGTCTGACATGAAAGTGGCACCTCTGTCAGTCAGTATTTCTTTTGGGAAACCTACCCTGCTGAAAATCTCTAACAAAGCATTTGCCACCTTTTCTGACTCAATGGAGGACAAAGCCACTGCCTCAGGGTGTCTTATATTATAATCTACTACCACTAGGTTATACTTTTTCCCTGTGGAACCTGGGGTACTCAGAGGCCCCCACAATATCCATAGCTACCCTCTGAAATGGCTCCTGAATCGCAGGCAAAGGCAACAGAAGAGCTCTCACCTTATCTCCTGATTTGCCTACCTTTTGGCATTGCTCACAGGTCCTGCAGTATCCTGTTACATCTCTGGAAATCCCAGGCCAATAAAAGTTCTCCATAATACATCTATTTGTACGTTTTATACAAATATGACCTGCAAAGGGAATATAATGGGCTATTACTAGAAGTGCCAGAAGGTAGGCTCTAGGCTCTACCAACATATGTATCCTCTCATCTTCTAGCCCTCCCTCAGGAGTCAATTCTCTTACAGTAACCCTTTGTCCCAGTATACAGAATCCCTCTTCCCTTGAGAATCAGGCACCTCACTAGCTACCTCTCTCAGGCCTTGTAATGTAGGGTCTGAGAGCTGAGCCTGTCTCAACTCTCTTTTTGTAACCCTTCCCAGCTCCCATTCCACAGGATGTCTGGCATCCTCTGACAATGGTGCCTCACTGTCAGCCTGGGTACTGCAACTCACCTTTGCCCTTACAGTCACTCTGTCCAAGGGACCATTAGTACCCACAAGCAGCTGCGATTCACCTTCAGTCTCACTACTACAGGGTAGCTTCTTCCCTGAAGTAACCACCTCACCAGTACTGGCTGCAAGAGTGCGCTCTGACTGGGTCTCCCTCAGGGCAACGGACCCATATGGTTGTCTCCAGGTCTGACTGCGTGTAACTGCATTAACACATGGTACTGCCACATTAAAATCCTTCCCTATCAGGACATCTGCAGGATGGTAGTTTGGAACCCTGGTTGTTTCAAGACACCCTACTGTTGGCATTTTGTCCTTCCCACTTACTGGCTCTCTCACCTTTTGTTCCCCACCTTGCCTCTGTGGACATCTATATGCCACATGGCCCCAGTGGTTGCATTCAAAACATTTAACTCTAGGTCCTGGACATGTACCTGGATGAGTGGCTTCCCCTGCTACTGTCAGATTCTGTTGGGGCAGTCTGGGCTGCCCACCATGAGTTCCTTTAGACCTATGAGCAGCACTGGGTGTCCCCTTCTTATGCAGTGATGCCCTGCATGCTAGGTATAGGTCTCCCTTCTTCCCCAACTCATCTGAAGTAGCACATTGCCTATCAGCTAACCAGATCCTCATGTACTCAGGCAACGTGCTAAGGGCTTCTTCCCTCACCAAAAGTTCTGCCAGCCCTTCAAGTAGGTCTCCCAACCACCATGGTAAAGTTGTCCCTAGCCCCACTTCATCTGCCTGATCTAGCTCCCTTTTCCTTAAGGTTTAGGTCTTAAAATTGCAAATTTAAAGTTTCAAACCCGTTATCTTGGACAACTTCACTTTCCTGGAAAGGGAACCCGAGATTTTGGGAAATTTTTACTCCCCTCCTAAACTTAAATTATCCCTTAAAGGGAGTTTTTTTCCTTTTTTCGGGTCGGTTTCCCCCCTCTCATTCTGCAAGCTTCCTTTTTCTGCCTCCTTTCCTTCTTAGCTAGCTACTTCACTCTAGCCCGCAGATCATTCTCCTTTTCTGTTAAATCCGGCCTCCAAATTTTGGCCAATGGATTTTGTCTAAATTGGCCCTTTCCGTGTACTCTCAGGACGAACCTCGTGCTACTAAAGCGCTTACCAAGCCCAAATTCCTTTATCTGTTTTCATGCACCAGCCTTTAACAAAGGGAGGTCATCGTGCCTCTTTACTCATCCCTCATCAGGCCCATAATTGAGTACAATGCCCCTTTTGGGATGTACCTTACCAGACACCTGCAGCAACTGGAAAGACCCCAAAAGTAGCTCACCAAGAGGATCAAAGGGCTCAAACAGATGTCATATGCTGCCCGGTTAAAGAAACTCCAGCTCTACTCAGTGGCATACCGCCTGCTCAGAGGCGATCTGTACCTGACGTATAAAGCCATGTCCAACCCGGAATTAATGGACATGCTGCACCTCAGAAAATCCAAATCCCATTGAGCTACGCGCTCGAGAGACTTGAACCTCAGCACTGAAATAAATAGGACATGCTGGAGGGACAGATTCATAACCCAGAGGCTCCCTTCACTCTGGAATAAAATCCCAGTCCAGGTTAGGCAGAGTCCCTCCTTGACTCTCTTCAAGAGGAATCTTGATGAGTGGATGGGAGATTTTAGGTTTACCCCGGGTATCACATCTGTGTCACTGTTAGGCAGAGGCACAGTATACTAACCTCGAAAAAGGGCATAGCAAAATTAATTTAAAATGGGTGGCAAAAGCCAAACACACTCTGGCTAGGCTTATAAATGCCCTAGGGCAGATAGCCTAGTATGAACCTATGAAGCTATGAACCAGTATACGGGCCAATCAAAAATCGCTAAACACGGAGCTACTTCTGTTTAATGCAGAACTGCGATGTTCTGCATTAAACACAAGAAGCTCCATGTTTAGTGATTTTTGATTGGCCCGTATGCCGGTATACGGGCCAATCAAAAATCGCTAAACATGGAGCTACTTCTTTTTAATGCGGAACATCACAGTTCCGCATTAAACAAAAGTAGCTCTGTTTTGCGATTTTTTGATTGGCCCGTATACCGGTATATGGGCCAATCAAAAATCGCTAAACACGGAGTTACTTCTGTTTAATGCGGAACTGCGATGTTCCGCATTAAACACAAGAAGCTCCGTGTTTAGCGATTTTTGATTGGCCGGTATACAGGCCAATCAAAAAAAAAAACAAAGCGGAGGCTGCCCGGAATTTAAACTGGCAGTGTGGGACTCGGGATCAGGCTGCTGATCTCGGGACAGTCCCGCCCAAATAGGGACATCTGGCAACCCTGGTTCTATATGACTTTCTTTTATTGCCCTTTTATTCTACTGCCATAATTGAGTTTTCTTGTAAATGACTAAAAACTCTGTTAGCATCAGTTCCACTGTACAGTTAAAACATTGTCGGAAGGCAAGTTATTGGTCTATAGTTTTTAGGGTAGGTTGCAGGTTCACTCTTAAGTAGGAGCATTGTTTTTCCTGTTGTTAACCTGGTTAGTATCTGTTCAGGGTATGCATATAAATAGTTCTTACTCATAGCTAAATCTTTGTGCAACGATATTAATACTTCTGGGCCTGGGGTTTTCCAATTAAAGGCTTTTCTTAACTTTGTGTCAAGAATCTAAATGGTAATGCTCAGATCTGTTCTGAGCTACAACAGAATGGCATTAAATATACTGATCCCAAGGATATTGCCAATATCCTGGCAGATCAATTTAATGCCAACTTCACCCCCATCTCACCCCCTAAAGAGCTCATCTCAATACCAAAAGACTGCCAAATTCTGGTAATCACAGATACACAGGTAGAAACCACACTCTCCAAAGCTAAGAACACAGCATCCATGGGACCAGATGACATCCCGGGCTGTGTAATACATGAACTAGAAAATGAACTGGCACCTCACCTAAGTGTCATGTTTAATCATAGCCTCACCTCAGGCTTTGTGCCCATTAAGTGGCACACAGCTACAGTTATCCCACTCCACAAGGAGGGATCCACCTGGTATCCTGGGAACTACCGTCCCATCAGTCTGATGAGCCAGATCTGCAAGGGCATGGAACGCATTATCATGGAACTTATAAACAAAGACATTGGCAACCTTCAAACACTGGACCCCACCCAGTTTGGGTTCATGAAGGGCTGATCTTATCTCCTGAACCTGATTGACTTCTTCAAATCAGTCTCCAGAGCTGTGGATGAGGGTAAGGCGGTCCACACAGCCTATATGGACCTCGCCAAGGCCTTCAACACCATCCCCCACTCTGGAGTCATAGATAAATTTACTAAGCTGGGCATAAATCCCTACATCACTAGATGGGTTGCCAACTGGCTTACTGACAGAACCCAGACTGTAAAAGTATCCGACTCCAAATCCAGCTCCAGACAAGTGACAAGTGGAGTACCTCAAGGTTCAAGTCCTGGGACCGCTCTTGTTTGGCATCTACTTCTCTGAAGTACAGGCCAACACTAAGAGACTCTGGCTAACAAAGTTCGCAGATGACTGCAAACTGGGAGCCATTATTGAATCCCCAAATTATGTGGATATTCTACAAAAGGGGCTTACAGAAACAGATACTTGGTGCCAGAGCCATGGGCTCAAGCTTAATGCCAAGAAATGTATAGTTATCCCCTTTGGGAAAAAGCATGTACCCATGAATTACCACATAGGTGGCAGTTCACTAAACACCGAAAGTGTGATGAGAGACTTAAGGATACAGGTGAAAAGTGGTCTCATCTTCGATAACCACATCGCCACAACAGTCAGGAAATCCTTCTATGTGGCACACCTCATCACTAAGGGCTTTTCATCCAGAAAAAAGGAGGTCATTGTCCCACTGTACTCATTCCTCATTAGACGCATTATAGAGTACAATGCCCCGTTTGGTATGTACCTCACAAGACATTTGCAACAGCTGGAAAGGCTGCAGAAATACCTCACTAAAAGAATCACAGGCCTAAAGCAGATGCCCTATGCTGACCGTCTAAAAAATCTCCAGCTATATTCTGTGCCATATCGTCTACTCAGAGGCAATCTCTGCTTAACATACAAGGCCATGTGAAACCCTTAGCTACTGGACATGCTCCACTTAAAGAAATCCCAATCCCTCAGAGCCACACGCTCCAGGGATCTAAACCTTGTCATCACAATGAACAAAACATGCTGGATGGATAGGTTCCTGACCCAGAGACTCCCCATACTTAGGAACAGACTGATCATACATGTCAAGCAGAGCGCCTCCTTGGCCCTTTTAAAAAGGAGCCTTGACGATTGGATGGGAGATAGGAAATTCACCCCGGGGATCATGTCAGTTGCCCTGATAGACAGGGGTCCAGGGAAGTAAATATTGTGGGAAGAAATATCAAGGGAATTGTTATTGCTAGGCTTGTATAGGCCCTAGGGCCAATAGCCTAGTACCAACCTATGAATCTCTCTGGCTGTTACTTCATCCCATTTCATAACCTGTACCTTTAAACTTCTTATTCTTTCTTTCACTTCTTCTATCCATTTAGCATCTTTGTCATGTTCCAAAGGATCTTCATAGATACCGCTCCAAAATGTATCTATTTCTTCTTTTTTGGTTGTCTTTTAATTCCTTTTACCTTGTTTCCCAAATCTCAGTAAAACTTTTTTAGGTCATCAATAAATTGCTTATTTTGTACTTTTCCTTTATATGTATCTGTGTATCTTCTAAGTTTTTCCACCTGTGTTGAGATTTTTAGCTTGTTATTTGCGATAGTGCATGATAGATCCTGGTAGATCCTGGTCTGTTCTAATACTGCACATTGTTTTATTATGTCTATCCTTCTTAATATTTTTGGTGATCTGTTCCCTCTTCTATATTCTTCTAACAGTGACACTTCCTGTCTTAATTTCTTTATAGTTTTCTCTATTCGATACTTCCATGATGGTATTCAATTTCTCCCCTTCCTTTCCCTCACTACCCTGTGTTCTTGTGGTAGGACTTTATCAGTTATTAATTTAGCAGTACAGTAATATATCCTGTTTACTTCTGTTATATCGCATGGATCTCTGTGCACAGTCCTAATTACTGTGTTCATTTGTTTTATAAAACTTCTGACTTTTTGGGTTTTATTGACCTTCTGTAGTCTATTTCTTTCATTGATCTTCATATGTCTATGTCTATTAAATGAAGGAACTCTTCTCTTAGCTCATTTCCTTCTAAACTGAGGGCACATTTTTTTGTTTTCCATTTCCTGCAGGCATTTTACAGAAAGTTCTATAACATCTTCCTGTGGCACATTCTGCTCAATTCCATCCTGTGCCATCCGTTGCTCTGTCATATGAGAATTCACTGGCCTGTCACTCCTCAACATTGACTGCGTCAGAGTTTCCACAGTTTCCTGTTTCTTCCCTTGCTGTCCAGCTTCAAGTGAATGTTTATACTGGTTTCCTGTGGAAGGGTTCAAAATATTTTCATATGGCACCTGACCAATTGCTTCCTATTCCACTGGTTTCCCCTTAATTTGCATATCCATTGCTCTATCCTGTTGTGGTGTTTTCTGAATTAGATTTTGGCTAAATATTGCACCATATTAAATCTCTTTTTCTTTCCCATTTCTTCTTCAGATGTCTCCTGTTCTTTCTGCTTCTCCTTACTTTGTGGACTCGCGCCATCTTGCTGTGATGCAACCTGTGTTAGACCTTCTATACCAAATCCTTCACTTCACAGACACTCTGTAACTTCAGCTTCTATTTTTTAACTTCTACTTTGCTAATCTTCTTTTCTATATTCCCTCTTTGTGATATTATTTTTATTGTGACATTTTCCATATCTGGATGTCTTTGCCTGTATTTCTCTTCAAATATCTTTGGGGATGCCTTCTTTATACTGATTAGTTTGTGTTTCTCCTTCCATAAACATTTCACCATATCAAATCTCTTTCTTTCTCATGTCCATATTTCTTTTTTATACTTTTCAAATATCTCTTGGTTTTGTTGTTTATATTTTTGCACTTCCTTAGATGCTTCTTTTTCCAAACAGATCAAAGTTTCTTGATGTATATACTGTTTTTCACAAATCTGTTGTATTAATTAATACAACTTTTTATTTGAAGCTTCTGGCAGTTTGTCTATGAAAGTATTTTTTCTTTCCTCTAAGTTCTCTTTTAATCATTTTGTATATCTTGTGTCTGTAAATTCTGTGCTTTTTGCATAATAGTAACAATACATAATTTCTTTCTTATCCTCAACAGTCCACTTTATCGTATTTAGGGCTCTTTTTTTGTGGACTACTAATTCCTTCTACAACAGAGGGGGCATTCCATATGGCTGTTGTTATTCCCCTTCAGGATTTGCATCCAAAATCCCAGTCTCTTTGATGTTCATCATATTTATCACTGCTGCAGTAGCCTTAGCTATATATATTCTGGCAAGGATGTAACAACCGACCAGCTTCTTAAGCTTCAGGGCACCTTCCATGCACTCAAACTGTCAGGCAGCTTGAGCTGAGCGGACTAAAAAGGCAAGTTTGACTGCCACTGAACAGTAAGTTCCTCTGAGGTTTTCAAGGAGTGACAGTCAGCTTGTGCTGTACTTTTGCTGGGTAGATGAGATGTCCTTCTATATCACTGTTGCAGTATTCCTAAAATAAGAGATATCCTGCCCCGGGCAGTCCATCGCTCAGCCAGTACAGGTTAGATTTAAAGATCTTGTTTGCACTGTACATCATATTTATGCTCCCCAGCACAGAATATAGGGCATAACATGGACGTATGGATGCAAGTACCCAGATTTTCTGTGGCTGCCAGTTCAAATGCTGTTGTTGCCAGTTGGTTTGCATATTTTGTTGCTGTTCTGACTTTTTATCAGCAGCAGAGAAGTGCCGCATTGGAGTTATTTTCCTTTTTCTTTTTGTTTTCTTGATCTTGTATTTTTTCACTACCTAGAGTTTATGTCATCCAAGAGGGGAAAATGTCAGTGTGGGAGGCAGATTCCCTATAAGGATTGTCATGAGCAGTGTCTCTTTTGTTTGGGTACTTCCCACGACCATACCTCTTGTTTTATCTGTAAGTCATTTGTGCCTAAGACACTTAGAAGCAGTTTCTCTTTTCTGGCCATTTATGTTAAAAAACAACAACTTACACAGTTGGCCCAGGGTACCATGGCAGAATCTTTTTAACCCCAAGATAGTCCTGCTAGGTAAGAAGAAGGCCAGATTCTTTAGCTGTTTACATTGGATTCTTCTGCATGACCCAGCTGAAGGCTGGCATGGATCCATCTTTTTGCATGTCTTCTGAGGCTCATCCCAGAGGTTCCTAGAGGGATTCCTGAGATATTGGTCAGGGAGGACATTCCAGGTTCCCTTCTTGAATTTCTCCATGAGCCAGTGGTAAACATTACTCAAACCGCTGAATCACTTACAAATGCCTTCTACCAGCACCTACAGGACTGCATGGATCAGGCAATCCCAAACAAAACTAAGACTCTTTGTACCAAAGGCAAGTGTCCAGTCTAGTGGACCCCAGCCATAAACAAGCTCTACAACAAAAGGAGGAAGCTACTACAAGATAGAGCAAAATCCTTGAAAGGTAAGACACCTTTGATCATTATAAGTAAAAAACTAAGAGCTCTCATAAAATCATCCAAGGCAAATTTTGAGAGAAAAATCGCCAAGGATTCAAAAGACAATCATAAGGCCTTCTTTAGCTATGTTAGAAACCTAGGAGGAAACTCCCAGATATGCTCAGAATTAGTTCAAAATGATGTGAAGATTACTGAACCTACACACATTGCCAACATACTGGCTGACAGGTTCAGTGCAAACTTCTCCCCCAAAAGGAGAGATATCTATACCACAGGATTGTAGCCCCCCAAACATCTCCAACGCCCAGGTGAGAACTGCTCTCTCCAAAGCAAAAAACACAGCATCCATGGGACCGGATGGTGTCCCCGGCTGTGTGCTCCATGAACTCAATGAGGAATTAAACCCGCAGTTAGGACAGCTGTTTAATCTTAGCCTCACCTCAGGATACGTACCCAAGGAGTGGCGCACGGCGACTGTGGTCCCACTTCACAAGGGCGGTGCCTCCACAGACCCTGGAAATTACCGTCCCATTAGCTTGACAAGCCTTATCTGCAAAGCCATGGAGAGGATCATAATGGAACTCATAAATAAAGACATAGGGAACTTGCAGACTTTGGATCCAACCCAGTTTGGCTTTGTCAAAGGCAGATCATGCCTTTTAAACTTGGTTGACTTTTTTCGAGACAGTCACCAAGGCCATTGATGAGGAAAGGCAGTCCATACAGCCTACCTTGACCTGGCAAAGGCCTTCGACACAATACCCCACTCAGGTATCATCAAAAACTCATCAGCTTGAATGTAAACCCATACATCACAAGATGGGTTGCAAACTGGCTAAGTGACAGAACCCACAGGGTCAGAGTTGCTGGAGCCATGTCAGACTCAAAGCCTGTCACAAGTGGTGTCCCACAGGGCTCAGTCCTGGGTCCACTCTTGTTCGGCATCTACTTTTCTGAAGTACAAGCAAACACAGGAGGGTTATGGCTGACAAAGTTTGCAGATGACTGCAAACTGGGCCATAGTCGAAAACACATCTGACACAGATATCCTTCAGAAGGGCCTCACAGAAACGGATAACTGGTGCCAGAGCCATGGCCTAAAGTTAAATGCCAAGAAATGCATAGTCATACCCTTCGGGAAAAACAAGGTTACCCCTAGCTACCATATAGGTGGCAATCCACTGAGCACAGAAGAAGTCATCAGGGATCTGGGGACCCAGGTTGACAGTAGCCTTCGCTTTGACACTCATGTTGCTAAAGTAGTTAGGAAAACCTTCTACATTGCCCACCTGATCATGAAGGGATTCACATCTAGATCAAGGGAGGTCATTGCCCCCCTGTACTCATCATTCATTAGACCTATGATTGAGTACAATGCCCCATTCGGAATGTATCTGACCAGACACCTGCAGCAGCTGGAAAGGCCCCAAAAGTTCCTCACCAAAAGGATAAAGGGTCTCAAAAATATGTCTTATGCTGCCCGACTTAAAGAACTCCAGCTCTATTCAGTCTCATACCGCTTGCTCAGAGGTGACCTGTGCCTGACATATAAGGCCATGTCAAACCCTGATTTGATGAATATGCTTCACCTCAAAAAATCTAGATCCCTCAGAACCACAAGGGCGGAGACTTAAACCTTGACACGGTTATTAATAGAACATGCTGGAGGGACAGATTCATCACCCAGAGACTCCCTATGCTGTGGAACAAAATCCCGGTACATGTGAGGCAGAGCACCTCGCTGGCCTTGTTCAAGAGGAATCTTGACCAATGGATGGGGGATCGCAGATATACCCCAGGGATTACTTCAGTGTCACTGCTTGACAGAGGCACAGCAAAATAATAGGCATAGTTTTATTCAAACTAAAGGGGTGGCGAAAGCCAAATAACTATGGGCTAGGCTTATAAATGCCCTTGGGCAGATAGCCTAGTATGAACCTATGAACCTATGAACCTATGATCAGAACCTCCAGTTTTTATTAGGGCAGATGTCTCCTCTAAACTGGAGGGACAGGTCCCTAACCCAGTGACTTCCCATACTCTGGAACAAACTTCCCATTCACGTCAAGCAGAGCACTTCACTGGCCCTCTTTAAGAGAAATCTTGACGAGTGAATGGGCAATGGGAAGTTCACCCTGGAGATCACTTTAGTGGCCTTGCTTGACAGAGGCACTGGGAACTAACTTTGGGTGGCATGATGCCAGGGAATCTTCTTGGGCTAGGCTTATATAGGGTCCAGAGCCATTAGCCTAGTACTCACCTATGAAACTATGAATCTATAAGAAAAGACAAAAACTAAAGCAGGTTTCAGTTTGTCCTGTGGACCCTCAAAGGGAATGGCAGGAGTTTACTCAGGGCTTGTTCTCTGCCTTAATGGCCCTTAAGCATTCTCAAGGGGTTTCAGTCCCTGCTCCTTCTTGGACCTCCACCCCTTCTAAATGGTTTAGGGAACCAGATTCCTCGGATGAGGATTCCCTGTCTGATGAAGGGTCTTTGTCTTATTCTTCATAGATGCATTTGCGTTTGGCTTATGGTTCTGATGAAGAAGACTCTGTTAACCCTGAGTCTCCTTTAGAGGAATTGTCCTTTAGGGGGCCCAATTGCTAGGATGATGGAATTCTTTAAGTGGGATTCTTCTCAGGTGTCTGATATTCAGAGAAGATATTATGAGTTGTTTCAGGTGGATGCTCCTAAACCATCTGCAGTTCCTCCTGTGTTACTACAGATGGATACTCCTAAACCATCTGCAGTCCCTCCTGTGTTGCTACAGGTGGATACTCCCAAACCATCAGCAGGTCCTCCTATGTTGGCTGCTTTGTTAGATACTTTCATTGCTGCTTCCAATTCTCCTAATTCTCAGCCTCCTGCTCCTAAGAAACCTGATAGCTTCTATAAGGTTCCTCAGGATTGCAATTTTTATTTAAATGTCCTTCTGCTGATCCTGCTGTGGTGTCAGTCTTTTCTGATAAACCTTCTAAACTTTTGCCTTCTGATAAGGATAGCAGGTTAATGGAAAGGATTGGTAAGAAGGTTTATACTGCTTCTACTTTGGCCTTTAGGACTGTTAATTATCAGACCGACATAAACAGGTATGCTCTGGCCTTAATGGCTCAGGCTAGTCAGGTTATATCTGCCCTCTCTGATTCCAGTAGCAAATCCTCAGCATTATCTTTTTTGGATTCTGCTTCTCAACTGGTTCACCATTCCATTAAGTGAAGGTATGATGCTGTTTACACCTCTTCTAGGGCTGCGGCTTTTAAGTCCATCATGCAGCGTTATTCTTCGGTTCATCTCCAGTCTCTTTCTGAGGAAATTAAGGCCAAGCTGTTGGATGCTCCTTTGGATAATACTCATCTTTTTGGGACTGCTGTTTATCATTCTAGATCTGTTTTTGTTCATAAGAACCCCACCAGGCCTCTAAGGGCAGGAAAGATGGGAGGCAGGCATCCTCTGCTAAATCTTTTCAGATTTTTGTGGCCCAGAAGCCTCCTTTATCTGATAAGCCTGCTTCTCTTTGAAAATTTGCCCCCCTTGCCTTTAAACTAGTTTCCTTTGTCCCTTTAGCTCAACGTTTGTCTTCCAAAGTGGTGTCTCATCATTTCAGACTCGGTTCTGTCTATCATCTGTCAGGGTTACTTCATGGTATAGAAGTTTTTCCCTCCTTTTTTGGGTATTCCTCAACCTCCCCTAGAGCAACTTCCTCATTTCCCGGAGATTCTAGGGTCCCTGTTGAACCAAGGGACCAGTCAACCTGTCCTCCCTTCCCAAGTGAGATGGGATTTTTATTCCAGGATGTTCATGGTTCCTCAAAAGGAGGGCACTTGGAGGCTATTTTGTATCTCTCCTGGCTCAACGCCTTCTCGAGATCCATTTTTGGATGCTTACTCTTCAAAGTCTGTTTCCTGTTTTATTGACCAAGGCCTTTTTGGTGTCCTTGGATCAAAAAGATGCTTACCATCATATCCGTATTCACCCTCTCTTCAGGAAGTTTTTATGTTTCTCTGTGTTTTCCTCTCATTTTCAGTTCTCTGTTTTGCCATTTGGCCTCTCTATCTCCCTGAGGTTATTCACAAAATGCCTAGCTCCTGTGATTGCCTTCCACAGACTCCAAGGCATTGAGATTTTTCCTTATCTAGACAACCTGTTGTTTCAGGCTCCTTCTTCCAGTCCATTGTTGCAGGATCTGAAGTTCACCATCTCTCTTCTTCAAAGTTTAGGGTTTACTATCAACTTCCAAAGGTCAGTCCTGACTCCCTCTCAGGATTATGTGTATCTGTGTTGCAGATTCAGAGTGTGCCAATGTTGGCCTCTCCTCTGCCTCCAATGGTTTTGTCATTGACAGCCTTCTTTCAGTCTCTTCTTACTCTGACTTCCAAGGCAACCAGGGCCCTGGGATTCATGCCCTCTTCTATTCTGATCCTTACTTTGGCCGGACTGCATATGCAGAAGCATCAGTAGTACCTCAGGTTGGTTTGGCTACAGCATGGTCACCCTCTGAATTTCAGGACACCTCTCCTTTCCTGTCTCAAGAAGGAATTCAAGTGGTGGATTTGACAGTTCACTCTCAACCCAGGCTGGCCCTTTCAGCTTCCGGTCCTTTCTCAAGAGCTGTTCACAGATGCCTCAGACATGGGTGGAGGGCATCTCTTGGTCACCTAAAAGATCAAGGTCTTTGGCCTCCCCATCAGAAGTCAGACCATATCAACATCAAAGAGATGAGGGCTCTGATTCTGGCCCTTCAAGCTATTCACCCCTTGTTTTCTCCAGGTCCCTTGAAGGCATACACAGACAACATTACAGTGATGTCATATGCCAACAAGCAGGAGGGCACAAAATCTTACCCCCTCTGCAGGATGGTTCTTCAAGCTTAGAAAGTGGCTCTTGGTTATAATTTAACTCTTCAGGCTGTATACATTCCTTCAGAGCACAGTCTTGTTGCAGACTCTCTGAGGAGGTCCAAAACACAGACTCATGGATGGATGCTTCACAGAGATGTGCTTCTGGACATTGTCCATCAGTGAGGTATTCTTCAGGTAGATCTTTTCACCTCCCCTCTGAACAGGCAGTCTCCTCTCTTCTGTTCCAGAGTGACATGCCATCTTGCCTGGAAGATGGATGCCCTATCCTTTCCGTGGAGGGGGAGGTTTCTTTATGCTTTCCTTCCTCTTCTTCTGCTTCCATGAGTCTTGCCGAAGATTCAGCTGGACTTCAAAAAAATCTTGATAGTGATGCCCTTGTGGCTGGCACAGCACTGGTTTCCCCTCTTAATGCATCTGGCCAGGGGCAATCAACACAAGTTATCTCACTGGTTGAATCTTCTTACAAAGGACAAGAAGTCTCTCATCAATCCCCACTTGTCCACGCTGCAACTGACACTGTGGGTGATAGGGGTTTGATCCCTTTTAGGCACCTCTTTTCTGAGGATGTGCTCAGGGTTTTACAGGAGGCAAGGAAACCCTCAACCAGAAACTCATATATGTCCAAATGGAAGGGATTTTTGGTCTGGTGCCATGTGCGTAACCAGCACTCTTTTTCAGTGGGGGCACTCTGGTCCTCTCTTATTTGTGTGAGTTTCTCCAGTCTGGCTTGGTCTATTCTTCTGTGAAGGCCCATTTGTCACCCATTTCAGTTTGTCTGCCATTGACTCCTCCTTTGACTTCTATTTTGAGGTCAAACAATTTCTTAAAGGTGTCCTGTACATTAGTCCTCCAAGAAAACCTATTCCTCCTCCTTGGGACCTTAATTATTTTGTTTTGGAAAAATTGACTCAGGCTCTTTTTGAGCCTGCAGTCTCTGCTTCTTTGCAACATTATACCTGGAAGACTGTTTTGTTGCCGGCTCTTACATCTGTTCAGAGGGTTTCTGAGCTCCAGGCCTTTATGGCCATTCCTCCCTTTTTAGCTTTACATAGGGACAGGGTGCCCCTTCATACTAATCCTTCTTTTATAACTAACGTGGTAACTTAATTGTCCTTAAATCAGTTGGTACAACTCCCTTCCCTTTTCCCTTCTCCTCAATCTGCCACTGAGAGGGACCTGCATGCCTTGGATTTGCACAGACAAGTCAGGTACTATTTGGATAACTCTAGGACTATTCGTAAGTCTGATCAGCTTTTTGTTTCTATTCATCTCAGGTCTTTGGGGTTGGCTGTTTCTAAGCAAACCATCTCCTCCTGGATACCTAAGGCCATTTTGTTTTGTTATTCTTTTCATGGCAAATCTCTGTCTGCTTCTGTTAGAGCTCATTCCACTAGGGCTGTTGCCTCTTCTGGTGCATTCTTCAAGGAGATGGAGACAAATTCCATCCATGAAGTTGCTACTTGACCTTCAGTGCATACCTTTACTAAACATTTTAAGTTGGATATGATTTCTAGGGTCAAAGCAGATTTTGCTGAAACCATTTTATATGGGTTTGTTGAGGGCTGTTCTCAGCCTTCCACCTCCCATTCTGTTTCTTGAGCTTTTTGCCTCTCAGTTATTTTAGGAATACTGCAACAGTGATATAGATGGACATAGCAGAGTTGACGTTATGTAAAATCTTACCATAACAGTAGATGTTCTTCTCTTTACTATTGCAGTATTTGCTCCTGCCCTCCACCCCCCCCCCTTATTTATTCTGCATTTTTTCCTTCTGGATGTGAACAGACGCCTTTGTGTTATGACGCTTGTTCTCTATTGGGGCAATTCAGTTCTTGGTAGTTTTATCCATACGTCCCTTTTACACCTTATGTTCTGTGCGTGAAGCAGAAAAGGACTTACTGCACAAACAAGATATTTTAATTTAATCTACACTGGTTGAGTGATGGGCTGCCCAGAGCGGGACATCCCTTATTTTAAAAATACTGCAACAGGAAAGACAAGGACATCTATTGTTATGGTAAAATTTTATACAACTGTACTTTCCTTTTGGGTGAGAAACTTCCACATATTATTCTTAATGTTTAAATTTACTTTTGTGTGTGGGAAAGTATTTTTTAAGTTAGAAGAATGCATTTTTATTGACTGTCACGTGAGTTTTATGTACTTTTAAACAGGAGTGCACTTTTGAGTGACAATTTAAAAGTTGATTTAAACAAAATTAGGCTTACTCAGGAAATGCCACTACTTTTACTGGGTATCTCGCATGTGCATTAATAACTGCTTCCACTTTTTAGTGTTTCAAATCTGTTTCTTTTATTTGTTCTCTTGTTTCCTTGGACCCAGTATAATGTCAGAGTAGTGTAAGACAGTTGGCACAATTCTACTCCTAACAATAGTTGTGACTGATTGTTTAATTATGTTTACCAGTATTTTCTTCCTCTGTTTTGTGTTTCTCTTTCTTGACTCAGATTTCTTTCTCATTATGTTTTCGGTTAGGCCTGGCAGAGACATAAAAGAAAATTAGTTTCCTTGACATTCCCATAGCTCATGCAGCTCATGGTATTTTAAAATGTGAGATATCTTGCAGCCTGTTTTTATCCACACTAACAACAGGACCCTCTTAAAGACCAGACCTGTCTGCCTGTGAATGAAGAAAGAAGGGCAGATGTCAACAGTCCCTAGTGACCTGGTAATTTCTCTGCAGTTTTGCAGTCAGAGGGCTCTGTCTAAAAACCTCTGCCTGACTACACTCTGTTTCTGTCTGTCCCATGGGCGTCCCTCAATAGTATGCATAACTTCCCTTAAACACATTCAAAGGTCTAACAAAAACAAAGCAAAAAAAAAATACTTGAAGCAACTGCCTGCATACAAGAACATGGAGAGTGGAACCCTGTGCAAACCAGTAAAAGCTACTGCAAGGCCTACTTTTATCAGCAGACTGTGAGCAGTGTAGGTCTATTATAATCTTCTCTCTGTGATACTCCTACTGATTCATCTGCTGTGCACACTACTGTACCCCCCCGCCTTTTCCTCAAATTTATTGTAATAAATATATACATTTTCCAAAGCTTTGCTTTCATTTTATATTTTTATATTTTATTTATCTTGTATATTACATTTATTTTATAGTCATATTTTATTCTCCCATTTATTGTAACACATATACACAGTTTCCCAAAGCTTTGCATTTATTTTATATTCTACTTCCCTGATGCTCTACTAAATTTGCTTTTGAGTTCACATAGATAAACAGACGCCTTTAGGTACTGACCTGGGCTAGCTGGTTAATTGTTTTTCTCTTCTCACAGCTTTCTCTAAGTCCTGGTTCACAGCCACCCCCCATTTTCTTGTTCTCCTGACACAATTCTATTGTAAGTTTCCTAGCCCTGTCAAACCTGTTTTCTCACAGCTTTCTCCAAGCCCTGGCACTTAGCTCCCCACTTAGTCTTCTAACACAATCTTATTGTAAGCTTCCTAGCCCTGTCAATTCTGTCTATCGACTCCCTCTTCCTCTTGAGAGTTTACTTATACCTCCCTTTAGCTGCAGCACCATCTTTAAATACTTAGAACATCTGCTTGCCCTCCAGATTTCCTAGCTTACTGATAGTTTTCTTTCCAGATAGCAACTCCGCAGTTGGTTTAAATCCACTCCATTCGTCCTCGCTGAGTTCTGGCTCACTCCGCTCCTCTGCCCTACCCCCATTCCCACCCACCCCCACATCAATTAAATTTATACTTACTCTTGCTCCTCCCCCTACCCCACCACCAAATTATTCCCCTCTGATTCCCCTCTCATTACACCAGTAGCCACACCTCTTCACTTCCCCTCACATTACACCATTAGCTACACCTCCAACCAAACCCACACATACCCATTTTAACTCACCTCTTCATTACCCCCATCAGTACAACCTCTTCTCCACCACCACAATTCACTAGTGCACAATAATTCTCATTCCTTTAGTCACCCACATCCCAAATTACAATGTCCATCTCTACTATAACTACTCTAGTTACCTTATCACTCTCTTTCAATCTCCTACTACATCTAACCTCTCTACGTCATTCTTCTACCTCTTCCTCCCACTGCCCATTATCCTCTCTTGCCATACAGTCTGAACACACCACCTCCTTCTCACAACTTTTGGCCAGTCTTTACAACACAAGAGTATTATTATACCATAGTAATCCTCCCCTCACCATAACCACAACAATAATATTTTCTCTAAATTATCAAATCAAAGTAGGTTAAAAACTACAATACACTACTCTCCCATATGCTGTACCAAACCTATCACTATGTGGGGACATACATCCCAACCTGGGTCCCATCTCCTCTCCTCTGCAACCTCCCAACTCCCATAAATCAATAAACTTCACTACAATTAACCTATAAAGTATCAGAAATAAAATACCTGACTTCCATGCATGGATAACCCACAACAAACCAGATACTGTTGCCACAACTAAAACATAGCTAAAACCCTATATTAAGGACGGTTCCCATTCAGAAGCCTGAAACATCATAAGCCTGAAAATCAAAATCCTGAAACCAAAAGCCTGAAAATTCAGAATCCTGAAAACTCAAAATCCTGAAAGCCCAAAATCCTGAAACTCAAAATCCTGAAAACACAAAATAGACATACTGATGTCATTGTGGCTTTGCTATTGTTAGCCCTGTGGTGTAAGGTCATGCGTTGGGGTCAGGTAAGTGTGCGGTTGGTTTTATTTTAGGGTTAGGGGCGGTTTAAGTGAGTTAGGGTTAGGGCGCAGGTTAGGCATGTATGCAATAGTGACAAATATTGGGGTTAGGCGCCGCTTAAGTGAGTTAGGTTTAGGGCTGGGTCAGGTGAGTGTGCGATAGTGATGGACCTTAGGGTTAGGGTTAGGGTCAGGGTCAGTTGGTAGATATTAGTGTCTTTATAGTGACATATTAGCATTATTTGTGTTTTCAGGATTTTGAGTTTCAGGATTTTGGTCTTTCAGGATTTTGGGCTTTCAGGATTTTGAGTTTTCAGGATTCTGAATTTTCAGGCTTTTGGTTTCAGGATTTTGATTTTCAGGCTTATGATGTTTCAGGCTTCTGAATGGGAACCATTAAGGACACATAATTCCTTCCCCAAAATTTTGCCTGTCTTCGGGCTGACAGGCTCCAAAAAAAAAGGTGGAGGCATCTCTCCAATATACTCCATGTCCTTTACTATTGTCCCATATACAAAACCCATCCCACAGTTCTCCACAGCCGAAAATGAGTAATTGCAAAAACCTCTGTGTGGTAGTTATTGACATTACCCCAAGCAATGAAATCCCAAGTCTTGATGAAATCCTTGCTTGGGCATCTACTAATATAAAAAATGAGGCTATCATACTGGGAGACATAAATATCAACTGGCTAAACATATCCCCACACCACTCTAACTGCAATATCAATCTATACAAGTTCACCCAGCTAGTTAACACCATAACCAGGCCTAATAAAAGTAATACTAATGGCTCAATCCTAGACTGGATTTTAGTGTCCGACCCAAATAAGATCACATCCACTGATACACCCTCCAATAGTATAAGTGACCACTTACCATCCCTTATACAATGTGAATGTACCACAGCAATTAATTAACATTGGTACTGGGTTACCAGAGATGAATCCCAATTCTGTCCATCTAGCCTTAACCAAAGGTTGCTTAGCATCAATTAGAATGCACTAAAATCACTTCCCTTTGATGAAGTAGTTGAGTTCTTCAACTCAACCTTCCTCAGCATACTAAACAATCTTGCTCTCCTTAGACAAAAGAGAGTAAAGACCAAACATGCCAATTGACTAACAAGATCCACTAAGGATCTCATGAAATGCAGGGACAAATCATGGAAAATCTGGCAAAAAACAAAAACCCATCTGACCTCGCCCAATACAAACAGCTCTAAAACCAGGTTAAGCACAAAGTACTGCAAAACAAAAAATAACACTACCTTACATTACAAAATCAACAAAAGCAAAACCCAAAGAAATTCTGGAGCTCTCTCAACTCTTTATTAAACCCAGGCTCTAGTAATAATCCTTGGCTAGACCCAAATAAAACTCCCACTGAAATTGCTGCAACCTTCAACTCCTATTTCATAGATACTATAGCCAATCTAACCGATACCTTTCCCAAGACGGACTTGTCCACCACAGTACTCTCCACAGCTAACACCAGTACACCCCGTTCCCAACTTTACTCTGTCACCTATACCCACCTTGACTATTAAAAAATTGCTTCTAAAACTCAAACCATGTACAAATGCACCTGACATTATACCCGCCAAATACCTGCAAATCTCAGCCAACTCAATTGCTTACCCTGTCAACACACTTCTCAACAGATCTATCCAAGAATCCTGTATGCCCATCATCTGGAAAAAAGCTTATATCCTCCCTCTACACAAGGGGGGCCCCAACAAGATGCCACCAAGGGGACCAACAGACGCCGCCAATGTCTGCCCCATTGCTATACTATCACCTATCTCTAAGATTCTGGAAAAATGTATTCATTCTCACTTTCTTCACCATCTGACTCGCAACCACATCCTCTCCCCCACCCAACACGGATTTAGACCAGGACATAGTACCACCATTGCCCTCATATCCTTCATGAACACCATCAACCGAGCCCGTGATGCTGGTAAAAATCATATCTTCACTATTTCATGATCTTTCTAAAGCTTTCGATACTATATCCCACCGTCTCCTTCTAATAAAACTCTAACATAGGTACCTCACCTCAAACTCTAAACTGGTTCACTAAAATTACCTCAAACGGGCAGCGATTAACTAAATGGTAGAACTCTTACTCCCCTTTCCTAAACACCACCACTGGTGTTCCTCAAGGCTCCATTTTTAGGCACTTCATTTTAGCAAATTTAGCAATAACTTTCACATCACGCTCTCAAGGCTCAGTCATCCAGTACGCAGATGACTCCACTATCATCTGCACTGCAAACAACTCCTCAAAACTACTCCAACTCACCCAGAATGCCCTCACCTCCTCCGAAATTTGGATGTCTCAATCATCTTGCCTTGAACCCCAACAAAACCAAACTAGTAATCTTTGCCCCCAAAAAGCCCATACCCCTACAAAAAGAGACCTTCACCATTCAATCCCTAAATGGTACCACCACTGACATTGTACCTAGCACAAACCTCCTAGGTGTCATCATAGATGAAAACCTCACATATGACCTGCACATCCAGTCCAATGTCAAAAAGACATATCAAACGTCTGGCACTCTGTACCAACACAAACATCTACTCAGTGCATCAGCCCAGATTTTCTTGGCTTCTTCTTTTCTATTACCCTCTCTTTTAGATGGTGCCACCCCCTCCTCAGCAATATTCAGTCCTCTCTAAAGTCCAGACTAGACTCGTGCTACAACAAAATTGCTAAGTTTGTAACTAATGCCTCCTATTCATCCCACCACTGCATATCATTACACAACCTAAAATGGCTTCAACTCCCCTGCTCTCTCACCTTTGTCCAACTAACTACAGCTCACAAACTCATTCATAATCCATACAGGTGTCCTGCTCTGTCTTCTATACTTACTTTATACCATCCTAACAGACCACTCCGATCCAACAACCAACTGCTCGTAAATGTAGAAAAATCCAAACTCTCGGCTGGCCAGATGCTTTACTCCTTTACCATCACAAAACTTTGAAACTCCTTCCCCCAACAGTTAGACTCACACGCTCAGTAACCCTCTTCAAGACATCTCTGAAACAGCACTTCTTCAAATCTTGGCTTTGCACATGTTCTAACACCACATCTCATATAACCTAACTTCAACCATCACAACTATTCTCACCCCCACTCTGGCATCCTCATTTCACATCCACCAGTCTTTTTACTTACTCCACCTCTCCATCCTGTCCATTTCCCTTTTCTACTAACCCTCATTGTCCTACCATTGATCCATCCAGTCTACTTCCTTCTCTTCCTAACCCTTATAGACCTACCATTTAAGCAAGCAAGGCATTCAGGTACTCTCGCAGCCTACCTTAATATCATACCACCACTTATATCTGCAACAATATCCATCGACGTTGATGATTCCTGCAACAGGACTCGTACAGCCTATTGCTCAGCTATGATACCTCCTAAATTTGTGAAAAGTTTAAGTACGTAGTCTTTAATTAATTCCAATATCTGCTTTGCATCCACTGCATAAAGTGTCCTATATAAATTTTGCTAGCTGTAAACTACTTATATGGAATGTTCTCATGTATAAAGTCTGTACTGCTTGTATAATATCTTTGAGGAAGTAAAATAAAAAAATGGCCAAAATAGCGCTAGCAAGTAAAGCTAAAAACACAAAACTGGACTCCAGTAATGTAAAACAATTAAAAATATTCAATACAACACTATAACATGAGCGCTTTCATCTCTCAAGGAGACTTCATCAGATAAATACATTTCAGATTAACAGACTTACATTAAAACTTTAACAAGTATCTGCATTACATCATTTCCGGGTAATCCCATTCATTTTCAACTCATCTGTATCTTAAAGGTACCTTTCCTAATTTTCACCTTAAAGTGTCAGCCTTTTCCTTCAATACACGTCCAATGGACACTTGATCATTAAGCCCCGGGGGTGTGGCATTCAGTTTTAACTACCAGACTAGCTCTCTTTTTACCAACAGTCTCTGCCAATCACCCCCTCTTGGGTTAATTGTTATCCTTTCTAAAATTCCAAAATTAAATTTCTTGAAACTGGGGCAGACTAGTGAGTGCCTAGAAAGAGAATTTGTTTCCTTTTTCTTGCTAATCTCATACACAAATTCGTAAATTCTACATCTTAATGCTCGCTCCGTCTTACCTACATAAAATCCTTTACAGTCTTCACGTTTTGCTTTATTAGTTGCACAATTGCTATTTGTAAATATCACCTTATTATGTAAAACATTATCCAATACTAGTGTTTTTCTTTGCAAATATATTTGTATTGTGCACAGCATCCACATGGCACTGTACCTTTGTTTCCAACACTTATTTTCCTTTTCCATTTTCTAAAATTTGCTTAAAATGTTTTCTAGTTTTGTAAACAAAGACAGGCTCTGTTCCTAAAATTTCATTAACTTCTTTATGCACCCTAAAAGTACTCTAATTCTTCTCCCCTATTTTCCTTATTTCCTGAGGGTATCCATTGTACTCTAGAACCAATGCCTTTTCAAATCTCTTTTCCACTTCCATCCCTTTTTTCTTTTACAAGATCTCTACCTAGTAGGGGTGGATATTTGGTCCCCCACCCTTGCCTCACTTCCCTAAGGATCCTATCTACCATCTCAAAAGGGTAGTCTCTTTCCAGGAACATGTTCTTTAAAATCTCCAATTCGTAATCAATCTCCTCCACTCTTGACATCATTCTAGCCACCCTTATGACCTGCCCTTTCACCAAACTTTTTTCTGGTGGTGGGGGTGGTTACTACAATAGTGCAAGTATGCATTGCAAAAGGTTTCTTTCCTGAATATATTTGATTTAAACTCCCATCCATTATGTGATATCCTTACATGCAGGTAGATTATACTCTCTAAATTCCACGAGTGTGAATTTCAGATAACCACAACACCTGTTCAGATAACTCATAAATTCACCTATTTGTTCAACTGTCCCATCCCACAAAATGAAGACATCATCCAGGAACCTTACATAAAAATGCAGGAACTTTGAAAATAGGCTGGAAAATACATGCTCTCTCTCCCATCCCAACATAACAATGTTGGCAAATATGGCGGCGCAAGCTGCCCCCATGGCAACTCCCCTAGTCTGCTGATAGAATTCACCTTCAAAGTGAAGGAAGTTGTTGTCACAAGGATTAGGCCCATTAATTCCACTACTAATTTGAGATTTTCTTCAGAAAGGAATGATAGTTGTTGTAACATGCTGTAAAAATATTCCAATCCCTCAACCTTAGGGATACTCGTGAAAAGATCAACCACATCAATGGTAAGGAGTACAAGTCCCTCCTTCCATAAGTGTTAGCGGACCGGAGTTCCGCTGTGGCGACCCCTTACTGGGAAAAGCCGAAAAGACAAACAACAACAACAACATTCTTTTGTATATTTAACATTGTTTACTACTTGCTTTAAATCATAAAATTTTAAGTCTTCAATCTGTTCATCATGTTTATCCCATAAATGATGTACAACAGAATTATTTAAATCTTTATTAATATCCCATTATTCTGACTTTTACTGCACATATTGTTTTTCCTGACTAATGCAGTATTTATTTATTTATTGACTGA
>NC_056744.1:1816052477-1816072477 GCF_019279795.1 Protopterus annectens
TGGTGGTCCCTCACATGAGTGTGAATCAGATTCTCCTTCAGTATTGGAGGAATAATCTTCCCCAGATGTCCCACTTGACAAACCAGTTTTGGTCTTCAGAATGGACCTAGGCCTTTTTCGTTTTGGAGTCGATGCTCTTTTGTCATGTTTAAAATCATCCCTGGGCAATCTGAAAGATACATTCTTGGAATTATCAAAAGGTTTCCCCCTGTCATAGTCACCCACATCACGAAGAAATTTTTTGATTTTCCTATCTTTAAGGGTAGTTTCAAGTTTGGACAAATCTAAGGTGAGTTTCTTAACCTGTGTTGTAAAGGAATCACAAGCTTCAAACTTGTTAGTCTGTAGACTTAAAGCATCCAAATCCTTAATACCCTGTTGTACCTTGCGCCCATAGAAATCGGCCAAAGCATCCACAAATTGGGATGAGGCCAACTGTTGAATATGACCCCAATCCTGGATCAACTGGTCATCAATATCAGAGACCAAAGGTTGTATTTTGACCCTAAGACCCCGTGGGGTAATATGTTTTTGTTGATATGCCTTGAACAGGCGTAAATGCCACACATTGGTCCTCACCATCTTCATTTGTTTGCCCAATTTGTTAAAAAATATGTCACATTGTGCATCTACATCAGTCCCAACCACATCTACCAACATAGAAGAACCCTGCTTGTCCAAACCAAACACAGATAAATCATGCATGTCAGCTGACAAGCCCTGTATAATCGGTGACAATGCCATATTAGTGGTTTGTGAATAATCTTGCTCAGACCACACCAGTTAAATTGTGCTTCAAAAGATGAGCACCCAAAACAAATCTTATGAGCCCAACAATGATTGATGTGAATGTGGGCACACCAATAGTTCAATTTTATATATGAACCAAAAATGAGATCAAAAAAATTTTTTGTTGATCCAAAATCAAACCATTATACAATCAACACCAGAAGATAAATTATAAATAGATAACCTGGTATATATGTATAAGTCTGATGAATCAAATAGCCAATCAAATAGACCAATACAATAAACAGCCCAAACGACCTACAAAAAAACATCCGAGGTCATATTGCTGTGTATAGGTCTCAATGTAATCAAAACAAAATACCAATAGGCTATAATCACCAATACAACAATCAAAATATGTCAAATGTAGTATAAAATATACTAGATTAAATGACATAATATGAAACATCAACCAACCTGTATGGCGGTTAATCAGTCAAAAAATAAGTTATCACTCATCAGAGCCCCATGTAGGCTGAAAAGTGTTCATTGGAGCACAACCAAACTGGTATCAACTTTATAAAGCTGATGATATCAATTTAATGTATAGCCAATACAAACCACATAGTGTTTGGTGAACAAGACATAGTTCAAAACAACACCCAAACAACCTAAACCCCACCAGCACATATATAGAAGAGAAACTGATCCATAAATGTGCCAACTGGGAAAATAGTAATGTAGTGAATTCACAAAATGACCAAACCCATATAATCTGGACCAACAAGTTTAAATGGACCCACTGATATAGAATAAATACAACAAGATAATCACATACCAGCCAAGGGCATTAAAAAATTTTGACCCTGCATAGAATCGCACCCCCATCTAGTCACACTTCAGACAATAGAATATAATGTCCAATTGTTCACACTAAACACGGACCCTGGACCAGCAAATGAACAAAAGGGACTGAAAAATCTACCACCTATCGTGCTAACCGACAGTAGCACCCACTGACACTATACTATTGAACCAACTGAATATCTGGTTCTCGTATAGTGTACCATATGTTGAAATGAGAATAAAGAACAAAGTCAGCACATATAACAAAATACGCCAAAAGCATGTTGCAATAAGGCACATTTGTCAAAAATAATTAACATCTCATGTAATCATGCGATGTAAATCATAGTTGTATAGAATCTTAACAATGCAATAAGCAGAAATATTATTGTTGAAAAATAAAAATCACTATTGAAAATGCAACTTGTAACTGTAATAAGAATCAACACATGATGAATCCGGACCGAAAAAAACAATACAAACGTCCGGAACTGATGAAAACCCACAAATTGATATAAAGGCGCCAAATATGGCCAAAACCAAGCAATTAGCAATAATGGTAAAAGATGCAAATGGCTCAAATTAAATCAGTCAGTCATGTATAAAACTCAGCATCCCTTCTAAGATGTTACACAAAAAATGATGTTCGCATAAACCGCGAAACATACACCCTAGAGGACGGACAAAAATAGCATCAAGAGTCTGCCAATTGGCATACTATATGAACAATCCATAAATATGCCCGTCATCAACAGTAAAATTAAATGCAAATGCAGCCTGACATTGAACTCAAATACCTCAGACTGCCTGTGAAAAAACAATACCATGTAAGCCACCAAAATGAATATGTGACTGTAACACGGTATATAAGAAATATAAACTACACGTACTTAAATGAAATGAAAAAACCAAGTCCACATAAAGTCCGACAACACCCCAACTGGATGATTCAGAATGAGTCCAAATCGCCGAAAGCGTTCGAAGATCCTCCGGTGATGAAATTCATCGTATCATAAGTCCAAACCGGAAATGTAGTGACGTCAGCATCCAAAACTCCTCGAAAGGCACAAACAGTTGGTCTGACGCTAAACAAAGCACAAATGAGCTAAAGTACTAGTCAAAAAAATATAAAAGGCTATACCGACACTGAGCATAGCCCAAATAACAGTAATGGCAGGTTGGAAAGTTATAAGTCACTGAGTACTGTGTGTCCAAACAATAAAAATGAAAAATACAACTGAAATGGGACTTGTAGACCAACGGCAGTTCCCAGCAACTGTAAGAAGAAACATCAAACCAAACGGCAGGTGCCCGTGGAACCCTTGCACGGCAAAACAGGTAAACAGCAGTCAACAAAAAAGCCAGCAAGTGTTGGTGATGCCCAAATCAAAAAATTGCATTTATTGACCAGAGGGAAAAATTCTCCCCTGTAAAAATACTACTATGATACTACAAAAAAGCAGTACATGCCAAAAAGGTTGATACATTCAAACCGGTTTCGGCTCCACTGAGCCTTCTTCAGTGAAATACAAAATGAAAAAGCAGAATATCACAGTACACACATATATATATGGATTGGTGCAAACCATGGTCCAATCCAAGCACAGAATTTACAATTGGTCATTAAGACCAGGTGCAAACAGAGCTCCAAGTTTGATGATCCATTTTATCTCCTTGGAGCTAAGTAATTCCTGCCAGAACTGTTTGTCCCATCAACATTACAGTTCATACAACTGCAATTTTGCGAGTCCGTTTTTTGGGAAAGTGCATTTATTTGAAAATGCACTTTCATGAAAACTGACTCACTGAAACAAAAAACAAAAAAAAACAAAAAAAAAAAAAGAAAAGTACAATAAACACATGTATGCAGGAGGGGAAGCCCCCCTGCATCTCCCATGAGTGTGGCTGCCCCCCCCCACTCTCCCGCTACTTACATATGCTAACTCAGAAATGGCACTACAGTGGGGAAAAGGGAATATTCCCTTATCCTCAACTGTACCGCGATCTACAACAAGCTCCCCTCCCATACACCACTGAAAAACACCATACCTACTCCCCCACAGGATCCCAGACTTGGTGACCTGACTTGCTGAACTGATTTTCGTGAAAGTGCATTTTTGAATAAATGCACTCTGACTCGCAAAATTGCAGTTTGATGTACTGCAATTTCGATGCGTCAAAGTAGACTTGTGTGTGTGTGTGTGTTTATATATATATATATATATATATATATATATATATATATATATATAAAATGTACACCTACACATATATAAATAAACAGATACACAGATATGGATATATGAATGAGATATACATATATATATATATATATATATATATATATATATATATATATATGTATCTATATATACATATCTCTCTCTATTTTATATATATATATCTATATATATCTATATAAATATATATATATATATATATATATATATATATATATATATACACACACACACACAAACATATATATGGGTCTACTTGATATGGCCGAAATTTCAAAATGTCGACTTTCATATGGCAGTGACCAAATGATCGACATTTGAAATCTCAACCATACAAGTAAAACACAAAACACAAACACAGACTTACCAAAATTCTAATACCTGTAAAATCATTGTTTATTGATGGTCTACCTGGAATGTAATAATTTACTTATCTAATGCAAAACCAATAGTTATCAAAGACTATAAACAATTATCTAACAGTTTTCCCACGTTTTTTAATAATGTTCCACAAAGGCATACAATGGGTTGAGTACGAGGATTTATTAATGACTTATGTAATTTTGGAAGTCCATAAAACACAATAAGTACTAAATTATGGGTCTGAAGGTACTCATACTGTTCACCAGTGACAAAGTTCTATATTTGTACAAAAATATTTTATATTCATTAGTAACTTGAACTGTTGGATCATTTGGCAGCCTCTGATATGTTGCCCTATAACAGTAAAATATTGCACCTAATGCAATATTATGTTGTTCTCTTGTCATAATTACAGTATTCCACCCTTATTAGCCTTTTTAATAACTAATCTACAAATACCACAAAGGTTCTCTGGTTCTCAGTGTTTCCTGTTCTTGTTTAGTTAAATTACAATTAATAGTCACCTATTTTTTAAATATTTTTTCACATCTTTTACGACAAGTTGTTCAAATCCACTTTTAACACCTTTACTTTTATAACAATTTATAGATGGCAAAGAATCCATACAATCAAACAAGTTCATTGGTTGGTTTCTAATCCTCTTGCTCTTCAGTGTCACAAACATTTTAAATGTGTATTAAACGTAAGCTATCCCATTAATTTTAGCAGCGGCTTTCAGACAATCCCATAGCTCTGCATTGCCGGATAATCCACCCAGGGTATCCATCAACATCCAACCCCTGCCCCAGTAACACATCCCTTGAAACTGCATCTATCTTTAATTCTTACTTCATTGACACCATAAGCAAACTTACAAAGGCCTCTAACCAACCCCACCCCTCACTACCCATAACTCCCCATCTAGAATCTTCCTCCTTCTCTCTAAGACCCATTCCCACTAGCTACATAAAAAAAATGTCCTTAAGCTCAAATCCTGCTCCAAATCAACTGGCAACTTGCCATCACTCTTCCTAAAATTGCTGCTACATCTATAGCATACCCTGTCTCCATCTTAATTAACCACACAATCTCTGAATTAACTGTTGTTACCCTATGGAAAAAATTCTATACCATACCCATACACAAAGTTGGCAATACCAGTGAACTTTCAACCAATTTTCATGCTTTCTTCCCTCTCCAAAATGCTTGAGCATTGTGTACACAAACAAATCTTGGCCCATCTCATTCAAGGCAACCTTATCACCCCTACACAACATGTTTTTTTCTCTCATCACAGCACCTCCACTGCTCTTATCTCCTTTTTCAATACCATATTCCTAGGCAGAGATAACAAACTTGTCTCCTGACTTTTCTTAGACCTGTCCAAAGCCTTTCACACTGTCTCTCACCCTATCCTTTTCTCTAAACCCTCTCAACTCAACCTCTCCTCTGCAACTTTATTCTGGTTTAACAGTTACATTTCTGAACATCAATCAGTCAAATGGCTCTCTGCTTTCTCTCCTTTTCTACCTATCGAAACAGAGTCCCACAAGGTTCCTTTCCTGGACCCTTCCTCTTTATTTAAATCTTTACCAATAAACTTCATAAATCCTGTCCTCAGTCATCTCTCATACAGTACGCTGATGACTCTACAATTATTTCCATAGCAGACAGCCCAACTGAACTACTCACCCCCACACAAGCATCATTTAATCGTACAGAAACCTGGCTTACAGAAAAATAACTCATACTTAACTCCAAAAAACAAAACTCTTCCTCCCTAAATCCCTTTACCACCTTACATCCTCATTTTACATCAACTCTCAACACCATAATCTCTCCCAACAACCATACAAAGCTTCTTGGAGTAATCTTAGATGACCAACTGAAATTTGACCTGCACATTCAGCACTATCAAGAAAACTCATCAAAAGCTTGGCCTCCTTTATAGGAACAAAAGATACCTCACCCCTGACTCTAGAATTATACTTGCCTATGCTTACCTCCTTCCCAACCTCTCCTACAGTTCACAATCTTTACTAACCTTCAGTCTTCTCTACTCACCAAACTCGAAGCTACCTATAATAAAGTTGCCAGATTTGCTGCTAATTTGCCGCCCAAATCTCATAACTGTCAGGCCTTTAGGTCTCTCAACTGGCTTGAGTTTCCAAACCACCTCAGACCTACCCAACTACTCATCATCCACTCCATCATCAATAAACCCTCATACTGTCCAAGTATTTCCTCATTAGTCTCACTCTATAACCCATCCCGTCCCCTTAGGAGTTTTGATCAGTGTTTATTACAAATCTACAAACCAAAAAAATCTGCAGAGTCTATACAGTTACTCACCTGCCATCCTTTGGAACAAGCTTCTCTTGGCCCTTAAAAGCATACAACAGACATAGAAATTTAAGAAATCCCTCAAACATTACCTAAACTACACCTGGACATGTCCCTGCAACTTATCTCCCCAACTCCAGTCCTTATCCTATTAATAACTCCCTCCCTTATTTTCCACCTCTTCTCCTTAATACCCATTTCTGTTCTTCTACTTCACAACATCCTCTCCAGCATAATCACTTTTTACTGATATGGTCTGACTCTCCTCTGCCTTCCTCACTTATCAACTATGCTTTTCTGTACTACCTACAAAATTAAAATCTATTATTAATTCTACCTGTATAGTACTCCCTCAGTATCCACTCACACTAAAACCCCGATAGAATCTCTACTGCCTTCCTCACTTATCAGTTCTGGACTTCTGCTGCACTACTTGAAACTAAACTCTATTATTAATTCTACTTCTACTGTACTCTCTCAGCACCCACTTCCACTAACACCTTACCCGATTCTAGGTTCAAAGGTAGGTACTGGGCTATCTGCCCGAAGGCATATATTAGTCCAGCCACGTTGTGCGGTATTCACCACCCCTTTGGTTAGTTCCCTAGGCCCTTGATCTAGCCAACAGTACCCTTGGCCCCTATGTAGTAGAGCTGTTGGCATGATCCCTGGTGTGAACTTTGTTACCCATCCACTCGTCAAGGTTCCTCTTGAAGAGTGACAGTGAGGGGCTCTGTCTTATGTAGATCGGGACCTTGTTCCATAGCAAGGGAAGTCTTTGCGAAGGGAATATATCCCTCCAGCATGTTCTATTCATTGTTGTGCTGAGGTTTACATCCCTAGAGCGTGTAGCTTGAGTGGATTTCGTTTTGCTAAGATGGAGCATGTTCAACAGTTCTGGGTTGGACATGGCTCTGTATGTTAGACAGAGATCGCCTCTGAGAAGGCGGTATGCAACAGAGAAAAGCCTTAGTTTTTTTCAATCGTGCTGCATAGGGCAACTGTTTGAGGCCAGTAATCCTCTTAGTGAGGTACCTCTGTGGTCTCTCCAGCTGCTGGAGATGCCTAGCCAGGTACATTCCAATTGGTGCATTGTACTCAATAATGGGTCTGATGAGGGAAGAGTAGAGGGATACCACTACATCCTTGGATCTTGATGCGAACACTTTTGTGATCAGATGGGTCACATAGAAAAGGATTTTCTAACCACCTTGGCAACATGGTTATCAAAGGAAAACTGACTATCTACTTGGGTCCCTAGATCCCTTATTACTACTTCAGATTTCAGGGGGTTACCACCTATGTGGTAGTTCGCGGTACTCTGTTTTTTCCAAAGGGAATTACTACACATTTTTTAGCATTTAGCTTGAGACCATGGCTCTGACACCATGCATCAGTGTCATTTAGGCCCTTCTGGAGGATATCCATGTCAGCCAGAGACTCTATTATAGCACCCAGCTTGCAGTCGTCTGCAAACTTGGTCAGCCACTACTACTACCTGGCTGATCTGACCACTGTCAACCACCTTTCAAGGTTGCGTCACTTTCATATCCACCTGTTTTAACCACAATTTTTATGCAATGTCTTCTTTGCCTTCATGTTTTGTTAATGCATTTGTAGAAAATCTTATTGTATAAGACATTTCCTGTAAAATGTATTATTATATAATTTTACTCTGTAGCATTTCTCCCTGGGCCTCCACTGAAAAGGACTTCAACCCAGTCGGACTATCCCAGTCAACAAATGTCAAATAAATAAAATCTGATTCTAGTCACCAGCAGTATTTTTCTTATTGCACATTAGACTATTCACAGTCACCAAACAGCCATGCAGTAAGCATTTCTGTTTCTGTGCTCACTCCATCTAAGTTATGTTTCACTGTTAAAGGTATTCCACTCCATTTTAAAACCATACTTTTAAGTAACATATCCTTTTGCTTTTTTACTAGTTTTAATGTCTCAATGATCGTTTCTGAAGATGGCTGCCCAGTGGGTCCTGATAGAACCTGCTCCACTCACCCTCACTTTGCTCGGGCTCACTTTGCTTCCCTACCCTACCCCCATTCCCACCCACCACATCAATTAAATTTATCTCTAACCTCTCCCCTCCCACCCACTTCATGGTCCAACCACCACTCAACATCCAATTACTGAGCTAAACTTTCACAAACGTATCCATTATCCTAGCTCCAACCCCAGCTAATTACAACACTACTTCCTAGCCTATAACCTTTGAGATAGTCTGTACTGCCCTATGACTATTACAATACTTTCTGATTCCTTTTTTACTCCACCCTTCCTTTTTTACCCTGTTCTTCTCTTTCACTAATACTCCCTCCATTATCAAACTATTACTACTTAGTGCTTCCCCCACTCAATTAAAAATGCCACATCTCAAAGATTTTCTAAACATCTTCATGCAAACCCAACACATCTTAATACCTTTATCCTTCTCTTTAGCCATACACTATACATCTTACCACTACCCTCTTGCCCTTCCCCAAAGTAAACAAAATATAACTATTAACTCTCCTACACTAAAAGAATCAACAAACTTTCAAATATCTCCTAGTATCTTCATCATGAGGATGTGTAATGACTCTTGTAAACTGCTGTGGGTACCTTTCAGCTGGTAGACTGCACGTGTAGTCTGCCTACTCCTGACCCAGACTGGATACATGATATTAAATGCATGTTGCTAGTACAGAAAATAAACACACATCCACTGTACTAAACTAGAACTGGACTTGATGCATTTACTGTACTACACAGATGCTGAAACATTTTGAAGAAACTTGGCCATGTGGCATTTCAAAGAAAGTTTAATACAGCCAGGCATCTTCTGGACTAATTCCTGGTTTTCATGCTTTGCCAGTTCATTCTTGGTTTAGTTTGGTGGTAGCTTACCCTCTGGTATTAGAAAACCTCAACAGCACCCTTACCCAAGGGTGTTGAGTAAGTCTTGAAATGCTAATGCTCAAGGTCACGGAACCTTTAAGGTTAAATGTATATTTATTTATTGTACATTACATTTTGTAAAGCTCCCTTCTGAGCTGATGTACATTTGTTCTAACTTATGATTTTTAAATCTATTTAAAATGCATTGAGTACTAGAATATTTATCCAGCCAACAGTATTTGACCTTGAGTGTAAACACCACCATCCTAGGCCAACATAATACTAAAGTGCCACCACCCAAAATAACTTCAAAAAATATCATATTTAGCTACCACAAATATGTATGTAGTCACATCAGAACATTAGCAAAAACTGCTTACAAGTGGGGACATACACTTAAATCCTGGACCCAACACCCTTACTTCATCCAATTCTCAGACACCACATATACTTAATATACCTCAAAAAAACACTGACTTACTGTTTCTAAACTTAAATTTTAGAAGTCTGGGTAATAAAGTTCAAGAACTAGAGGCTATCCTGTCACATTATTCCCCAGAAATAGCCATCCTAACAGAGACCTGGTATAAACCATATATATCAGACAGCAAAATTACATCTTCAGGGTATAATATACTTTGAGCAGACAGAAATGACAAAAGAGGAGGTAGAGTAGCTATACTTTTCAAAAACAGCCCAACTGTGACACCTCTAAATCTACAAATATCTATCCCTACTAATACCGACCTGCTTCCTGCCAAATTACAAATTAATGCTAACAAGCACATAACTACAGTAACCATTCAGATCCCACCAGGCAATAATATTTACACCATTGAACACATATCTCTAATAACATCACCCAGTAAACTGTTATCATGGGTGATCTTAATACTGACTCATTTATCTGTAACTCGTAACATACCCTAGCAGCTACATTAATCTTAATGGCTTCTCACAAATTATCCAGTTCCCTAACAGAATAGACAAAAAAATCTAAGAAGCACTCCATCCTTGACTGGATCCTAACAAGCAAACCCTCCCATTATCAAAATGTTGGCTGTTTGTCAGACAACATAAGTGATCACATGCCTACCTACCTACTCAGACAACACATTTACTCTGCTAAGCACACTATATCATCAAATCCATACTAAGAAACATTTTAAACTACAGGCACTAATGTACACTCTAAAACACTGAAACTGGAGTCCACTGAAGACGTTACCCTCAGATGCATCAGTTGAACATTTTAATATTTTCCTCAATATACCCAACAGTATGGCACCTCTATAACAGTTTGTATCAAAGCAAATTCTGCCCCATGGCTTACTACTGAAACAAAAACCCTCCTTAAGCAAAGGGGCAAGGCCTGGATTTCCTGGCATACTAGCAAAACTCTACCTGATCGTATAACTTATCGACAAATTAGGAACAAAGTTAAACACCAAATCAAGCTAGACAAAAAGAACCATTATACTAGCATGCAAATTAAGTATTTAAATAGCCCACAAAAATTCTGGGGTACGATCAAAACCATACCACAACTGCCTCCCCAACCTTACCAAATAACTCAAAAACCACCAGATAACAGTTTAATAAATACTTTACAGAAAGCATTCTTGCACTAATCAGAGATAACCCAAATAACTTACAAACAACTAATAATCTAAATAACAATAATACTTCCTTCTCATCTGAACCCATCCCCACCAAAACCATAGAAAAACTCCTAAAAAACTTAAACCAACTACAACTGCAGCTGATCACTTACCAGCAGAGTTCCTAAAAATTGCAGTGGAGGTTATATCTTATCCCATATCAATACTGATTAACTGTTCAGTTTCTGAAAACTACAGCCCTACCATTTGGAAAATTTCTTATTTTATCCCCCTACGTAAATGTGGTAAATCAACTGAACGAATTAATTATCACCCCATAGCTATCCTATCCCCACTTTCAAAATTCCTGAAGAAATGTATACATTCCCAACTTAAGAGATATCTCACATCCAATAACTTACTTGCCATCTCCCGACATGGCTTTAGACCGTCCCATAGTACAACTGCTCTACTTAGCTTTACCAACACCATAAACCAATACAGGAATGAGGAAAATGTCATCTCATCAGTTTTCCTGGATACGTCTAAAGCCTTGGACACAGGAATGAGGGAAATGTAGTCTCATCAGTTTTCCTGGATATGTCTAAAGCCTTGGACACAGGAATGAGGGAAATGTCGTCTCATCAGTTTTCCTGGATACGTCTAAAGCCTTGGACACAGGAATGAGGGAAATGTAGTCTCATCAGTTTTCCTGGATATGTCTAAAGCCTTGGACACAGGAATGAGGGAAATGTAGTCTCATCAGTTTTCCTGGATATGTCTAAAGCCTTGGACACAGGAATGAGGGAAATGTAGTCTCATCAGTTTTCCTGGATATGTCTAAAGCCTTGGACACAGGAATGAGGGAAATGTAGTCTCATCAGTTTTCCTGGATATGTCTAAAGCCTTGGACACAGGAATGAGGAAAATGTAGTCTCATCAGTTTTCCTGGATACGTCTAAAGCCCTGGACACAGGAATGAGGGAAATGTAGTTTCATCAGTTTTCCTGGATATGTCTAAAGCCTTGGACACAGGAATGAGGGAAATGTAGTCTCATCAGTTTTCCTGGATATGTCTAAAGCCTAGGACACAGGAATGAGGGAAATGTAGTCTCATCAGTTTTCCTGGACATGTCTAAAGCCTTGGATACAGTCTCCCACAACAAACTTCTAACTCCTCTCTCAGACCTAAAGTTACACCTTTCATGTGCTCATGGTTCCATAGTTACTTAACAGGTCGTTAGCAGGCAGTATGACCACTCCACCATTCTCCCTATTACCTTCAGGGTCCAACAGGGATCCATACTTGGCCCTCTTCTGTTCAGTATTTTCACTAATAACCCCAATTCAACCACCTCACTTGCCAGCATTATCCAATATGGAGATGATTCAACATTAATACATGTAGCCCCTACCATGCAACAACTTCAGGACAAAACACAACAGGTCTTTACAGAAACTGAAATATAGCCACTGTTATCCAATATACAGATGATCCAATATTAATATGTGCAGCCCCTACCATACAACAACTTCAGGACAAAACACAGCAGGCCTTTACAGAAAATGAAATATGGCCACTGTTATCCAATATACAGATGATCCAATATTAATACGTGCAGCCCCTACCATGCAACAACTTCAGGACAACACACAACAGGCCTTTACAGAAAATGAAATATGGCCACTGTTATCAAATATACAGATGATCCACTATTAATACCTACAGCCTCTACCATGCAAAAACTTCAGGACAAAACACAAAAGGCCTTTACAGAAACTGAAACATGGCCACTGTTATCCAATATACAGATGATCGAATATTAATACATGCAGCCCCTACCATGCAAAAACATCAGAACAAAACACAACAGGCCTTTACAGACACTGAAATAAGGCCACTGTTAGCCAATATACAGATGATCCAATATTAATACGTGCAGCCCCTACCGCGCACCAACTTCAGGACAAAACACAACAGGCCTTTACAGAAACTGAAACATGGCCACTGTTTTCCAATATACAGATGATTCAGTATTAATATGTGAAGCCCCTACCATGCACCAACTTCAGAACAAAACACAACAGGCCTTTACAGAAACTGAAGTATGGCCACTGTTATCCAATATACAGATGACCCAATATTAATACATGCAGCCCATACCATGCAACAACTTCAGGACAAAACACAACAGGTCTTTACAGAAACTGAAATAAGGCCATTGTTATCCAATATACAGATGATCCAATATTAATATGTGCAGCCCCTGCCAAGCAACAACTTCAGAACAAAACACAACAGGCCTTTACAGAAACTGAAATATGGCCACTGTTATCCAATATACAGATGATCCAATATTAATACGTGCAGCCGCTATGATGCACCAACTTCAGGACAAAACACAACAGGCCTTTACAGAAACTGAAATATAGCCATTGTTATCCAATATACAGATAATCCAATATTACTTGCAGCCCACTACCATGCAACAACTTCAGGGCAAAACACAACAGGCCTTTACAGAAACTGAAATATGGCCACTGTTATCCAATATACAGATGATCCAATATTAATACGTGCAGCCCCTGCCATGCAACAACATCAGGACAAAACACAACAGGCCTTTACAGAAACTGAAATATGGCCACTGTTATCCAATATACAGATGATCCAATATTAATACGTGCAGCCCCTACCATGCAACAACTCCACGACAAAACACAACAGGCCTTTACAGAAACTGAAATGTGGCCACTGTTACCCAATATGCAGATGATCCAATATTAATACGTGCAGCCCCTACCATGCAACAACTTCAGGACAAAACACAACAGGCCTTTACAGAAACTGAAATATGGCCACTGTTATCCAATATACAGATGATCCAATATTAATACGTGCAGCCCTACCATGCAACAACTTCAGAACAAAACACAACAGGCCTTTACAGAAACTGAAACATGGCCACTGTTATCCAATATGCAGAAGTTTCAGCATTAATATGTGCAGCCCCTACCATGCAACAACTTCAGGACAAAACACAGCAGGCCTTTACAGAAAATGAAATATGGCCACTGTTATCCAATATACAGATGATCCAATATTAATACGTGCAGCCCCTACCACGCAACAACTTCAGGACAAAACACAACAGGCCTTTACAGAAAATGAAATATGGCCACTGTTATCAAATATACAGATGATCCACTATTAATACCTACAGCCTCTACCATGCAAAAACTTCAGGACAAAACACAAAAGGCCTTTACAGAAACTGAAACATGGCCACTGTTATCCAATATACAGATGATCGAATATTAATACATGCAGCCCCTACCATGCAAAAACATCAGAACAAAACACAACAGGCCTTTACAGACACTGAAATAAGGCCACTGTTAGCCAATATACAGATGATCCAATATTAATACGTGCAGCCCCTACCGCGCACCAACTTCAGGACAAAACACAACAGGCCTTTACAGAAACTGAAACATGGCCACTGTTTTCCAATATACAGATGATTCAGTATTAATATGTGAAGCCCCTACCATGCACCAACTTCAGAACAAAACACAACAGGCCTTTACAGAAACTGAAGTATGGCCACTGTTATCCAATATACAGATGACCCAATATTAATACATGCAGCCCATACCATGCAACAACTTCAGGACAAAACACAACAGGTCTTTACAGAAACTGAAATAAGGCCATTGTTATCCAATATACAGATGATCCAATATTAATATGTGCAGCCCCTGCCAAGCAACAACTTCAGAACAAAACACAACAGGCCTTTACAGAAACTGAAATATAGCCATTGTTATCCAATATACAGATAATCCAATATTACTTGCAGCCCACTACCATGCAACAACTTCAGGGCAAAACACAACAGGCCTTTACAGAAACTGAAATATGGCCACTGTTATCCAATATACAGATGATCCAATATTAATACGTGCAGCCCCTGCCATGCAACAACATCAGGACAAAACACAACAGGCCTTTACAGAAACTGAAATATGGCCACTGTTATCCAATATACAGATGATCCAATATTAATACGTGCAGCCCCTACCATGCAACAACTCCACGACAAAACACAACAGGCCTTTACAGAAACTGAAATGTGGCCACTGTTACCCAATATGCAGATGATCCAATATTAATACGTGCAGCCCCTACCATGCAACAACTTCAGGACAAAACACAACAGGCCTTTACAGAAACTGAAATATGGCCACTGTTATCCAATATACAGATGATCCAATATTAATACGTGCAGCCCTACCATGCAACAACTTCAGAACAAAACACAACAGGCCTTTACAGAAACTGAAACATGGCCACTGTTATCCAATATGCAGAAGTTTCAGCATTAATATGTGCAGCCCCTACCATGCAACAACTTCAGGACAAAACACAACAGGCCTTTGCAGAAACTGAAATATGGCCACTGTTATCCAATATACAGATGATCCAGTATTAATACGTGCAGCCCTTACCATGCAACAACGTCATGACAAAACACAACAGGCCTTTATAGAAACTGAAATATGGCCGCTGTTATCCAATATACAGATGATCCAATATCAATACGTGCAGCCCCTACCATGCAACAACTTCAGAACAAAACACAACAGGCTTTTACAGAAACTGAAATAGGGCCACTGTTATCCAATATGCAGATAGTTCAGCATTAATATGTGCAGCCCCTACCATGCAGCAACCTCAGGACAAAGCACAACAGGCCTTTACACAAAGTGAAATATGGCCACTGTTATCCAATGTACAGATGATCCAATATTAATATGTGCAGCCCCTACCATGCAACAACTTCAGGACAAAAAAAACAGGCCTTTACAGAAACTGAAATATGGCCACGGTTATCCAATATACAGATGATCCAATATTAATACGTGCAGCCCCTGCAATGCAACAACTTCAGGACAAAATACAACAGGCCTTTACAGAAACTGAAATATGGCCACTGTTATCCAATATACAGATGATCCAATATTAATATGATTTGCCCCTGTCATGCAACACCTTCAAGACAAAACACAACAGGCCTTTACAGAAACTGAAATATGGCCACTGTTACCCAATATACAGATGATCCAATATTAATACGTGCAACCCCTACCATGCAACAACTTCACGACAAAACTCAACAGGCCTTTACAGAAACTGAAACATGGCCACTGTTATCCAATATACAGATGATCCAATATTAATACGTGCAGCCCCTACCATGCAACAACTTCACGACAAAACATCAAAGGCCTTTACAGAAACTGAAACATGGCCACTGTTATCCAATATACAGATGATCCAATATTAATATGTGCAGCCCCTACCATGCAACAACTTCAGGACAAAACACAACAGGCCTTTACAGAAACTGAAATATGGCCACTGTTATCCAATATACAGATGATCCAATATTAATACGTGCAGCCCCTACCATGCAACAACTTCAGAACAAAACACAACAGGCCTTTACAGAAAATGAAACATGGTTGGCCAACTCTCATCTTATTCTTAACCCCCAAGAAACAAAAGTTATGATCTTTCAATCTACGAGACCACTTGATTCCCCCCACAGTTCCACATCACATCTAATGGCAATACAATAATTACACTGGAACCATCCACCAAACTACTAGGAGTAATTGTAGATAATAAGCTAAGCTATGAGTTGCATATATCAAAAACAACTAAAAAAAATCCACAAAAAATGGGCACCCTTTACAGAAACCAATAATTTTTAACAGACACCTCTAGAGCTGTCACAGCCAGAACCTGGAGTAAATGACTTGAGACGTACCTCCCTGGACTACATGAAAAGAGACATGGAAGAGCTCTCTGATCATGTGGCCCGGCAGGTATGACCCTAGCCCTGAGTAACATCCTGCCTTCGCCCAGAATGATACCACAGTATAAGGAAAAAATGATTGACTTCAGCAATTGGCTAAGCTTCTGGTGTCATTCAAGGCTGATCCAGTATCTGTCTGCCTGGGACAACATGATTGACAGACCACGATGCTTTGCCAGAGATGGTCTGCACCTGTTGTCCCTGGGATTCGGGTTAATGGCTAAGGCTCTTGTCACCCCTATGATGCCTTTTTTAGGCAAAGTTCAAAGGACAAAACCACCACCGTAACGGGTACAAGCATGCAAAATCTGAAGGTAATGCTACTCAATGCTAGAAGTCAAAACCTCAAAATGCACTCTCTCGAGGCACTCCTAAAAATGGAGAACATCGATATCTGTGCAGTAACTGAGATCTGGTTCAAGGCTCCAGAGAGCACCCCTGCAATACCAGGCTACAACTCTTACCACACTTTTCGGCCACCAAACCAGGACCGAAACACTAAAGGTGGAGGAGTCAATATTCTCCAAGGATATTCACACCACCAGGCTAGTTGCCTAACACAATGTGTCTGAAATTCTTCAGGTGCAACTAACACTAGGTAAGACTGAAATCCAAATTGTAGCTTCTTACAGATCCCCCACCATACCCCAAGATTCTCACTACACCTTTCTAAACATACTGGAAAATATTAAGCTAGAACCAAACACCCTAATACTGGGTGATTTTAACTACCCTGCGATTATCTGGGAAAACTACTCATGTACCAACAGCTTTGCCCAACGGTTCTTAGAATTCATAAATTCCAATGCCCTGGATCAACTAATCCATAGTCTCACCAGGGGCTCCAATATCCTAGACCTAGTCATTACCAACATAGGAAATTGATGCTCCACACCTATGGTCACCCCCTCGTTAGTCAGGTCTGACCATAAGCTAATCACCCTTAACATCCACATCCCACCCCTACCCCCCCAGTAAAGAAACCTCCATAAAAAACTTCTCCAAATCCAACTTCATCCTACTCAAGTCAGAAGTGACAAACTTCATAACACCCATGCAGATGGGAACTGAAAGTTCAACTGCTGAATCCTACACTAAGGCACTGTACAAGCACATCCACTCATGCATGAATCGTGCCATCCCAAATAGAACCAAGATGCTCTCATCCAAAAAAAGGAAGCCAATCTGGTGGTCCCCTGCCATAAACAAACTTTACAACAAAAGGAAGAAACTGTTGCAGAAAAGAGGAAAATCCCAGGATGCAAAAAACTCCCTTACCAGCCTCAGCAAGAAACTGAAATCCCTCATAAAATCCTCCAAAGCTAGTTACGGAAATAAAATTGCCAAAGATTCCAAAGACAACCACAAGGCATTCTATAACTATGTCAAGAATCTAAATGGCAATGCTCAGACCTGCTCTGAGCTAAAACAGAATGGCATTAAATATACTGACTCCAAGGATATTGTCAGTATCCTGGCAGATCGATTCAGTGCCAACTCCCCCCCCCCCCTAAATGGCCCATCTCAGTACCAGAAGATTGCCAAATTCCGGTAATAACAGCCACACAGGTAAAAAGCGCACTCTCCAAAGCTAAGAATACAGCATCCATGGGACCAGATGACATCCCGGGCTGTGTACTACATGAACTACAATATGAACTGGCACCTCACCTAAGTGCCATGTTTAATCATAGCCTCACCTCAGGTTTCGTGCCCACTGAGTGGCGCAGAGCTACAGTTATCCCACTCCACAAGGGGGGATCCACCTTGGATCCCAGAAACTACCATCCCATCAGTCTGACAAGCCTTATCTGCAAAGCCATGGAGCGTATTATCATGGAACTTATAAACAAAGACATTGGCAACCTTCAAACACTGGACCCCACCCAGTTTGGGTTCGTGAAGGGCCGATCTTGTCTCCTGAATCTCATTGACTTCTTCGAATCAGTCTCCAGAGCCATGGACAAGGGTAAGGTGGTCCACACAGCCTATCTAGACCTTGCCAAGGCATTTGACACCATCCCCCACTCTGAAGTCATAGATAAACTTACTAAGCTGGGCATTAATCCCTACGTTACCCAATGGGTTGCTAATTGGCTTACTGATAGAACCCACACTGTAAAAGTAGCCGACTCCAAATCCAGCTCCAGACACGTGACAAGTGGAGTACCTCAGGGTTCGGTCCTGGGACCGCTCTTGTTTGGCATCTACTTCTCTGAAGTACAAGTCAACACTAAGGGACTCTGGCTAACAAAGTTCGCAGATGACTGCAAACTGGGAGCCATTATTGAATCCCCAAATGATGTGGATACTCTACAAAAGGGTCTTACAGAAACAGATGCTTGGTGCCAGAGCCATGGGCTCAAGCTCAATGCCAAGAAATGTATAGTTATCCCCTTTGGGAAAAAACATGTATCCATGAATTAACATATAGGTGGCAGTACACTAAACACCGAAAGTGTGATAAGAGACTTAGGGACACAGGTGGACAGTGGTCTCACCTTCGATAACCACATCGCCACAACAGTCAGGAAATCCTTCTATGAGGCACCTCATCACTAAAGGCTTTTCATCCAGAAAAAAGGAGGTCAATGTCCCACTGTACTCATCCCCTCATTAGACCCATTATAGAATACAATGCCCCGTTTGGTATGTACCTCTCAAGACATCTGCAACAACTGGAAAGGCCGCAGAAATAGCTCACTAAAAGAATCACAGGCCTAAAGCAGATGCCCTACGCTGACCGCCTTAAAAAACTCCAGCTATACTCTGTCGCATATCGTCTACTCAGAGGCGATCTCTGCTTAATATACAAGGCCATGTCAAACCCAGAGCTGTTAGACATGCTACACTTAAAATCCTAATCCCTCAGAGCCACATACTCCAGGGATCTAAACCTTGTCATCACAATAAAAAAACATGCTGGAGGGATAGGTTCCTGACCCAGAGACTCCCCAGACTCTGGAATAGATTGCCCATACATGTCAAGCAGAGTGCCTCTTTGGCCCTCTTCAAAAGGAACCTTGACGATTGGATGGGAGAAAGGAAATTCACCCCAGGGATCACATCAGTCGCCCTGCTAGACAGGGGTCCAGG